>NC_058404.1:43819420-43895209 GCF_002201575.2 Neomonachus schauinslandi
TCTCGCTCTGTCTCTCATGAATTAAAAAAAAAAAAAAAAAAAACAAAAAAAAAAAACCTCTGGATTTTATGGCTACTTGTTACCATGGCTACAAAACAATATATCTTTTACAAAGTTTGTCATTTTTTAATTGCCAGGAACACATGAATGTTTATATTTTCATCTGATTTTATTGTTTAATTTCTTACACGTATATGTTAAATTGATGAAGAATTTATTTTTTATTTTTAAAAAAATTTTTAAGAGATTTTATTTATTTATTTGTCAGAGATAGAGCACAAGCAGGGAGAGCAGCAGGCAGAGGGAGGAGAAGCAGGCTCCCCGCTGAGCAAGGAGCCCGATGTGGGACTCAGTCCCAGGACTCTGGGATCATGACCTGAGCTGAAGGCAGCCGCTTAACCGACTGAGCCACCCAGGCGTCCCCCAAGAATTTATTTTTTAAATGGATAGCAAGTTTTCTTACCCATTTTTTAAAACTTTTTAAAGATTTTATTTATTTGAGAGAGCATGAGCAGGGTGAGGAGCAGTGGGAGAAGTAGACTCCCCGCTGAGCAGGGAGCTCGACGCAGGGCTCGATCCCGGGACTCCAGGATCATGACCTGAGCCAAAGGCAGACATTTTACCGACTGAGCCACCCAAGCACCCCTAAACATGTGGGCTTTTTTAAAGATTTATTTATTTGAGAGAGAGAGCATGCGAGCGCATGTGAAGGGGGGTAAGGGCACAGAGAGAGAGAATCTTAAGGAGACTGTGCACTGAGCACAGAGCCTGATGCAGTGCTCAATCCCATGACCCTGAGATCACAACCTGAGCTGAAACCAAGAGTTGGATGCTTACCTGACTATGCCACCTGGGTGCCCCAATTCTTATACTTTTTTTTTTTTAAGATTTTTTATTTATTTATTTGACAGAGAGAGTAGAGCCAGAGAGCACAAGTTGGGGGGAATGGCAGAGGGAGAGGGAGAAGCAGGCTCCCCGGTGAGCAGGGGGCTCAATGTGAAACTTGATCCCAGGACCCTCATATCATGACCTGAGCCTAAGGCAGATGCTTAACCGACTGAGCCACCCAGACACCCCTCTTACCCGGTTTTTAATGATCCTTTTCCCCCCACTAACTTGAAATGCCACTAGTAATTATTGGACACTCAATCTAATCTGTCTTTCAGTCTCACTGAGATCTTTTATTCCATTAATTTCTTTTCTTTTTTCAGATTTAGTAAGGCACAATTGACAAAATAAACCTCATACATTTAAAGTATACAATTTGACGAGTTTTAACTTACTTGTATACCAACGTAACATCACAGTGAAGATAATGAGCATATCCATTGCCCATGTAAAATTTACTCATGTCTCTTTCAGACCTCTTTCTTTGTTCTCCTCTGTCCACCATAGGCAGCAAACACTGTTCCGCTTTCTGCCACTAGAGATTAGTGTCCATCTTTTAGAATTTTCTATATGTGGAATCATATGGTATATACTCATTTTTTTGTTTTTTTGTTGTTCAGTCTGGCTTTTTTCAGCATGAGTTTTTTTAATTTTAATTTTTTATTTCAATCCCAGTATAGAAGTCCAAAGTAAGGGGCACCTGAGTGGCTCAGTCGGTTGAGCGTCTGCCTTTGGCTCAGGTCATGATCCCAGGGTCCTGGGATCGAGTTCCACGTCGCTCCCCGCTCAGCGGCGAGTCTGCTTCTTCCTCTCCCTCTGCTCCCACTGGTTCTCTCTCTCTCTCTCTCTCTCTCAAGTAAATAAATTAAAATCTTTTTTAAAAAAGTAAAGTGAGGGCGCCTGGGTGGCTCAGTTGGTTAAGCGACTGCCTTTGGCTCAGGTCATGATCCTGGAGTCCCTGGATCGAGTCCCGCATCGGGCTCCCTGCTCGGCAGGGAGTCTGCTTCTCCCTCTGACCCTCCCCCTTCTCATGTGCTCTCTCTCATTCTCTCTCTCTCAAATAAATAAGTAAAATCTTTAAAAAAAAATAAAAATAAAAAGTAAAGTAAAATAAATGCAGTTAAAAATCATTGATTTTTATCTTCTTTTCAATGTTGAATATTGGAGTAACAAGACATAGGCCTATATTGTTTATCTCCTGTGTCCCTCAGTCAGTTTTTAGCTTTTTTCTTGATTGTGCCTTCCTCCTCCATGTCAACCTCCTACCTTTTCTGATGCAAGACAGTGATTTAGGGGAAAAGGATTTGATGAGAGAATATTAAAAACTGTCATTAAGAGTTCTGAAAATAAATTACAAGTTAAAAGGTGTTTGAATATGGATTTTATACTAGTGGTTGCTTTTGACTTCCACAACTACATATATACAGTTAACCTACATTTTTTTGAGACAGAGAGAGAGCGCACAAGTGACGGGGGCAGAAGGAGAGGGAGAGAGAGAATCTTAAGCAGGGTCCATGCCCAGCACAGAGCCTGACACCAGGCTCGATCTCACGACCCTGAGATCATGACCTGAGCCAAAATCAAGAGTCAGAGTCTTAACCAGCTGAGCCACCGAGGTGCCCTTGTAGTGAACTATCTTTATAGCCAGCTCTCTGTATTTAACCTGCCGACAGAGTAAAGTGCCACACACACACACTACATCTGGCATGTAGCAGGCAGTGATGACAGTGATGGAGGTGATGTTTGCAAACACACAGTTCTGTTCTCTGTGCTAGGGACAGTTCTCAGTGCTTCATGTATATAAAGTCATTGCGTTCTCTCAACACTAAGTTAGGTGCTTCCCTGACCCCACTTTCACGTGAGGAAACCAAAGCACAAAGAGCCGTAACTCAAAGTCTCACAGGCTAGTAAGTGGAAGACACAAGATTTGAACCCAGGCATTGGCTCTGTCGTCAGTGTTGAACTGCTTAAACTCTCTGATGGTTTTTCACCACTTACTGCCGTCTTTCTTAAGACGACTTCTGCAGGATACTAATTGCCCAGGATGGCAATAAATGTTCATTCAGTGAGGTTAAAAGGAGAAGAGTGGGAGGAATCCGTGGTTAAATACATGGGAGGTAAATAAAGGTAAATAAATATGTTTCTTCAGCAGCCTGAGGTGCTCAGGTATGTTGTGAGTCTCTAAACAGGGTTATAATTTGCAGAATGGACTCCACTTTTTTGATTGTGGAACCTTTTTCACACCTTCTCACAACCTCTCAAGGGACCACCAGTGTTCCTGAAGAATCTACCCTGGGTGACACTGACCTGCAGAAAAGAGTCCAAGCTCTGATCCTTGACTTAACAAGGACATTCACATCTGTCCCTGCTTACCTGCAGCCTGTCCCTCTTCAGCCTCCTTGCCCTCCCCATCCCCAGATCCCTGCTTATCCCCTGCATACTGCTGCCTCTGCCTGGCGTTTCTGCTTGGCAGATTGCTCCTTCAAGCATCATTCTGTAAACGTTCCTTGACTCTCTGGGCATATTCAGACATGCTTTCTGCAAGTTTCCTGTGTTGGCTTGTTCACAGCACTGTTTAGAGGTTACCGCGAGGGTACATTTATCTATGGTGAGTCTGTCATCTGCATCTTTAACATCTTCACCAGCGCTGTCTAATGATAGGTATTTGTAATCCCTTCCATTAGCTAAAAAGGGCAAATATAGTTTAAAGAATGTTTTGTTGTCCCTCCGTAGACTCTCCTAATAATGATACAAAATAATTGTTTTGATGATTAAAGTACCTAATTCAAAGGCAAACTGTGAATGTTATTAATTTGTAGTTGCTGTTTTTAATTTCCCTTTTATTTTTTCCACAATTTTTTAAAAAGATTTTATTTATTTATTAGAGAGAGAGAGAGCAGGGGAGAGGCAGAGAGGGGGACAGGGAGAATCAGACCCCCTGTTGAGCGGGGACCCCAGCACGGGGCTTAATCCCAGGACCCTGGAATCATGACCTGAGCTGAAGACAGATGCTTAACCAACTGAGCCACTCAGGCGCCCCTCTTTTCACTATTTTTAGTGATTTTGTTTGTTTTTTTTTTTTGGTAATGTCAAAAAGAAAAGAGATGAGAGTCCTAACTCTTTTTTTTTTTTTAAGATTTTATTTATTTATTTGAGAGAGAGAATGAGAGAGAGAGAGCATGAGAGGGGGGAGGGTCAGAGAGAGAAGCAGACTCCCTACTGAGGGCAGGGAGCCCAATGTGGGATTCGATCCTGAGACTCCAGATCATGACCTGATTCAAAGGCAGTCACTTAACCTGCTGAGCTACCCCGGTGCCCCAAGAGTCCTAACTCTTAAAAGAGACAGTTGGAGCCTTCTGGTGCTGTATAGCTGTGATCGTACCCCTGAAGTACTTTTTTTTTTTTTAAAGATTTTATTTATTTGACAGAGAGAGAGAGCACAAGTAGGCAGAGTGGCAGGCAGAGGGAGAGGGAGAAGCAGACTCCCCACTGAGCGGGGAGTCCAATGCAGGATTCGATCCCAGGACCCTGGGATCATGACCTGAGCGGAAGGCAGACGCTTAACGACTGAGCCACCCAGGTGCCCCCTGAAGTACTTATTTGCATCCCCCACCCTTTTCATTGTGCTCTCTGTATACAGATATGATTCAGAAGTCTTTTGTCTCTTTCCAAAGGCATGCCATGTATCAGCAGAACAAAGAAAACTTCCAGGATGAGTGCACTAAGCTTCTGGTTGGCAATATTGTTATAACCCGATACAACAATCGTACCTATCGTATTGATGATGTGGATTGGAATAAGACACCAAAAGATAGCTTCATAATGTCTGATGGGAAGGAGATCACATTCTTGGAATACTACAGGTGGAAAGAAGAGACTGGGCTTGGGTCTTTGGGTGGCTGTGGGATATAGGCTACCATTCTGTAGTGGGAGATTGAGTTCCGTAGTAGCATGCTTTTAAAATAATTGGATTGGTAACGCACCTAAGATTGAATGAGCTTGTTTGTGGGATTTGACCTGAATATGCTACCATTACAGTTTCATTTCTTTTAGTAATTTTGGAAGTTACTTTATAAATTAATACCAGGATTTTGAATTATATTTCTTTTGTTGGTTTAGGTAGAAGTCTGGCTGGAGGGGTGAAATTCAGGTCTTTAATCATTTGACTATCATTTTGTCTTTCCAGTTGCCCAAGGCTTTCAACCTGATGGAGTTTTTTTTTTTTAAGATTTATTTATTTGAGGGTGGGGGGAGTGCACACGGGCAGGGGGGGGGGCAGAGAGAGAGGGAGAGCGAGAGAATCCCAAGCAGAGTCTGTGTGGAACCTGACGTGGGTGGGGCTTGATTCCACAACCCCAAGATCATGACTCAAGCCAAAACCAAGAATTGGATGCTTAACTGACTGAACCACTCAGGCACCCCCAACCTGATGCAGATTTAAGCATATTTTTCCCTGGACGTTAGACTCTTTCTCCTCCATTTAATTGCGGTGTTAACTTGAGCCTGCCTTTTCCAGTTATAAATACGCTATAATGAGTTTCTGGTGGATCCTTGACAAAGGTATTATGCAAATTATGTACCCCAGTACTGGTTAAGACACCCAGACTATGTTGCCATACGTAGTGATGCTGCTTCTGAAATGTTTTCCTGCCTCTGCCCTGCTCTAGCAAAAACTATGGGATCACAATTAAGGAAGAGGACCAGCCACTGCTGATCCACAGGCCCAGTGAGAGACAGAATAACAAAGGGATGGTGAGTGGGGGCGGTGTCAGATTTGCACTTCTCGCTTAAGCTCTTCATCCATGGTGCTGGGAGCCGTGGAGCAGGGTTACAGTGTGGTTGGGGAAGACTCTGCAGGGCTGTCTCATCTAGCCAGTGGTGTCACTTCATGGGTAGGATTTGCTTTTGAAGTCCCCATAATGAGGAGCTAAGTATCCATATGAGCAAGTTAGGTTAAGGAATAAGGAGAATTTTCTGCTAAAGATTAAAACACTGGATCCATTAGGGAAGTTGTAGACATTTAACAGGGACTGGAACCAGCGGAAAGTACCTTGACACTGACTGTTCTGTCTTAAGTGAGAAGGCTGAAGATCAACCAGCTAAGATAAGATCTGGAGGCCCCAGCTGGATGGGATGTATTGCCTTAGCTTGTCTGGAGGCCCAAGAGGGACAGTTTTGGGGGGTTTTTTTTCCTAGTTTTTCCACTTTTTTTGACCATTTCAACATTTTTCTCTTTACCTAATACAGCAGGCTATAAGTATTATCACTGAGGGGAAAAGGGTAAAATACTTGGCAGTGTTTCACTGCCCTCTTTTCTGGGGTTTTATGTTCCTTATTGTGCCAGTTATGTCCCTGCAGGCCCAGCCCTGGGCATGGCATGTCCTGTGAGGTCAGAGGAACAAGACCGTCTTTACTGCCTTATTTTTCCTCTCCATTCTCTCCTCAAAGCTGCTAAAAGGCGAAATCCTGCTGCTACCTGAGCTTTCGTTCATGACCGGAATCCCTGAGAAGATGAAGAAGGACTTCAGAGCCATGAAGGTGAGAAATGCCCGTGTTGATTGGAAGGCCTTTTTGAGAACAGCTTGAGCTAGATCTGGGCAGGCCTGTGTCATCACCTGGGCAGGTCTGTTCTTCCAGGCTCCAGTTCTCTCTGTAAAACATGCTCCATGTCCCTTCCCACACACTAAAATAGCTGATCGGAGCTCCTTTTTTAAGATTGTTGAAAACAAAAGAGTGGAGTGATTGGATTATAAGGTAGAAGGAAAAAAGTAATTATGTCTTCACCCCCACCAATCAGATAGATGACTGTAAACTGGTCATATGATCATAAGTGAGGTTCTTTGATAGCACTGCGTTTTTCTAGTGCTACAAGCCTTCCTACAAGCCTTCAGTCTATTTAAAGGGGTGGGGGAGATAATGTAGCAAAAAGTAATCAACAAGTCAGAGGCTGAGGTAAAAGGATAGAAGTTTATCTTGTGGGGTGTAGAGTGTCCAGGAGATGTTGGGCTGAATCTCCATAAGAAGTAGCTGAGAAGCACAGACGTGGGCAGCAGCATGAGTCTAGAGCCCAAGCACTTCACCTCCACTCTGTCTGCAGCGCTTGGGGCTTTCCACACCCGAGCTCCTGTGCTGCCTCACTCTCCCAGCGCTTGTCTGTTACCCTTGGACCCATGTCTGTCTCCGATGCCACAGACTATTTTCAATAACATCATAAAGAGCCCGAAGTGAAGCTTAGCATATCTTTAAGAGATTTCTTTCATGTCTACCTTCGTTCCTTCTCTGTTTAGCATGTAGGTCAAGGCTCCTTCCTTACAACACTCAGTCACCTGATGACTTTATGATCACAGAGCTATCTATGCCGCCCCGCAGACTGGCAGTAATGACTGCCTCATAGGGAACAACAACTGGACAGTTCTTTGGTCCCAGAAGAGTAAAGAACTCACATATGTGATTCAGAATCTTTATGTGTACCTTTGGGTCTTCATTTAACAATAACATTTAGTGGGGCTCCTGGGTGGCTCAGTCATTGAGCGTCTGCCTTCGGCTCAGGTCATGGTCCAAGGGTCCTGGGATCGAGCCCCGCGTCGGGCTCCCTGCTCGGCGGGGAACCTGCTTCTCCCTCTCCCTCTCCCCCTGCTTGTGTTCCCTCTCTCGCTGTATCTGTCTCTGTCAAATAAATGAATAAAATCTTTAAAAAAAAAACAACACTTAGAAAACACGAATTATGGACCAAACACTGGACCAAAAACTTGTCTTATGATGACATTAAATACAGTAGTAGTATGACATGAAGTATAAAACTGGATCTGGTTTTCCGTTCTGTTATGTTTGGCTCTGCCTGGCACAGGACATTTTTCCCCCTATTTTTCCCAAATATTAAATAGGTGTAATCAAGCCCCTTTTGCTCCTGTTTCATAGAATTTCTAAGTAAGATTTTAATTACTCATTTGAGAGAGAGTGCACAAGTTGGGGGGGGGCAGAGGAAGAGGGAGAAGGTGAAGCAAACTCCCCACTGAATAGGGAGCCCCGATGCAGGGCTGGATCCCAGGATCCTGGGATCACGACCTGAGCCCGAAGGCAGATGCTTAACTGACTGAGTCACCCAGGCGCCCCTGAATTTCTTAGGAATTTTAAATTCAGAACATGGTTTTGAGAAAGAGGTAAGATTTAGCTGTCATGTGGGAGAAAGAAACAATAACATTTCAAATTCTTACTTTTATGATTAAAATTTTAACCGTATACTTCATTTACATTCCTGAGAGATGTTTATTAAAATTTTTGGAGTATTTAAAAATGTCTACAGATTTCAGTGGAAAGGAGGTTTTTTTTGGAAATGTTTTAGACATATTGGGGTTTAACTTCATATTGGAGAAACTAATACTCATAACTTATTATCTCCATTTTAAATCTATTTAGGATTTGACCCAGCAGATCAACCTGAGCCCCAAACAGCACCATAATGCTTTGGAATGCTTACTCCAGAGAATTTCAAAGAATGAGACAGCCAGCAATGAATTGGCACGCTGGGGACTGTGTCTGCAGAAGGATGTACATAAGGTAAAGTGAATGTAGCCAAGTAGGAAACAGCATTGAACAGTGATTTTAAGAGCTTAGTGAAGTAGGTGATAGCTTCCTCTCTTATCTTTATTTTGGAGTTTTGCTCTATTATTACACTTTTTTGGGGGGGTCCTAGTCATAATATTTGAATTTTCTTCTCTTAATTTGTTAGTATCTCTTAGAGATTTTTCTTCTGTATTTCACAGAGATCTGAGCTGTTAATTTTCAGTCAAACAGATAGTAAAAGGAATATGGACTTAAATTTTATCTCATTTTTGGGGTGCCTGGGTCGCTCAGTTGGTTAAGCGTCTGACTTTTGATTTTGGCTCAGGTCATGATCTCAGGGTTGTGAGATCATGCTGCATTGTTGGGCTCTGCGCTCAGCAGGAATTCTGCTTGACATTGTCTTTCTCCCTCTCTCCACCCCCCTAAAAAAAATAAGTCTTTATAAAAAAAATGACCTCATTTTCAGTTTTCTAATCTAGGTAATTCTTAAGGTTCTGTATGTCCTTTTTTTTTCCAAGTTTTTTTTTTCTTTCCCAGTAATTAACTTGTGATTCTTGAATATACTATTGTCATTCTTTCCATAGGCATAGAGAGTTTTGGATTTACACCATCTGATTCTTATGGCCCTTTCTGCCTGCATCTTGCCTGCATCTGCTATGTTGTATTTTGTGTGGCATGATCCATAGGGCAGAGGCAGTGTGAGATAGTGTGCAGTCCTTGCCCTTCTCTATCCATTTATTTGGCTTTGAATCTCAGTTTTACCACTTGCCATCGTAGTTACTTTGAGCAAATTGCCTAGCATCTCTTAGTATTTTTATCTGTAAAATGAGGATAATGATTGACTTATAAGAATTTAAATGGTAACATCTTCAGCATAATATGTGACACATAGCAAGTGCTAAATAAACATTAGCTATTATTACTTTTCACCTTTCTTTTGAGGTTATACCAAAATAATTAATTCTACCTTTTCTCTAGTTCTCTTGTACTCTGAATTGACTCCTTGTTAAAAAAATTTTTTTTAAATAAAAGTAATGGATAGTCAATAAGGAAAATGTCAAAACCTCACAAAAAGTAAAGAAAGAGGTAAAAACATCAGTAATTTCATCATCCAAAGATGATATCTCAGTGATTTATTTTATTTTTTTTTAAAGATTTTATTTGTCAGAGAAAGAAAGTACAAGCAGGGGGCGTGGCAGGCAGAGGGAGAGGGAGAAGCAGGCTCCCTGCTGAGCAAGGAGCCTGATGTGGGAGTTGATCCCAGGACTGAGAGAGAACAGTATCAGTGACCTGATATCAGAACAGATCATGACCTGAGCTGAAGGCAGACGCTTAACCCACTGAGCCACCCAGGCATCCCTCAGTGTTTTATTTTAGATATGTACAAAAGATACTTCAATGTATGTCCTTCCTCCACATTTTTCTGTGAAAATAAATCTTTTTTTTTCACAAAGCTGTAATTATATTGTATATGGTTTTACATTTTCTTTTTCATTTAATATTATATTTTAAACATGTTTTCGTGTTATTAAATATTAATTTGAAAATGTAGAAAATATAAGCTAAAGAAGAAAAAAGTTCATCTTTCTATTTGAGAATAACCACTGTTAACATTTTTGTACATACCCTTCAGTGGATTTTTGTGTGTGTGTACATGTGCATGCTTGCGTGCTTATGCATACTCACACACGGCATGTGTTCATATAGTTTCTTTTTTTTCCCTCAGTATATTTAGAATGTTTTTCCATGTCATTTAATATTTTTCTAAACATTTTAATTGCTGCTAGATAGTTTATTAACAATTTTCTATTCTTTCACATTCAAATTGAATTTAATATTTCTAAATTAGAAATTGTTATTCAGGGGTGCCTGGGTGGCTCAGTCATTAAGCGTCTGCCTTTGGCTCAGGTCATGATCCTGCATCGGGCTCCCTGCTCAGTGGGGAGCCTGTTTATCCCTTTGCATGCTGCTCCCCCTATGTGTGCGCTTGCTGTCTCACTCGCTCTCTCTGTCTGCCAAATAAATAAATAATCTTAAAAAAGAAATAGTTACTCAGTAAACAGCCTTGTAACTAAGTCTTTGTAATGTTGTTTATTTTCATAGATTTATGGAAGTGGAATTATTAGGTCAGGGGACATTTA
The DNA here is from genome assembly GCF_002201575.2 of Neomonachus schauinslandi. Taxonomy (NCBI): domain Eukaryota; kingdom Metazoa; phylum Chordata; class Mammalia; order Carnivora; family Phocidae; genus Neomonachus; species Neomonachus schauinslandi. The sequence goes on from NC_058404.1 coordinate 43,830,013, forward strand.
TGTTTTTAGTACGTATTACATATTGCCAATTGCCTTCTAGAAAAGTTCAAAAGTTTTTTACTTTCACATCATGAGTTTGATTCCTTACTCTTGCTATTGTTGTTTATGTTAATAAACTCATTAATTTTTTTTTTTGGTTATAGATAAAGTAAGTATTTTTCTAAAGATTGATTTATTTGAGAGCAAGAGCGAGAGAGAAAGAGAGCGCACATGAGAGTGCCTGTGCAAGAGCATGGGGAGAGGACGAAGGGAGAGGGAGAGAATCTCAAGCAGACCACCCGCTGAGCACAGAACCTGACATAGGGCTCCATCTCACAACCCTGAGATCATGACCTGAGCCAAAATCAAGAGTTGGGCACTTAACCGACTGAGCCACCCAGGAGCCCCAGTATTTGTTATTTTTAAATAAGCAAATGGTAGAGATCATAGTAAAAAATACGCATCCCCAGAGATAATCACCACTAAGTATAGACTCATCCAGTTTTTATTATGCGTACATTACTATTTTTTTTTTAAAACGATCATATTCGTTAGGGAGTAGTTTTAATGATTGCAGAATAGTCCATCATGTTGTTATATCATCAGCTTAATTATCTTCTTATTTTTGGATATTTAGATTTGATTGACTTATTCCTAACTTTAATTTGTTCTTTCATTATATTTATATCTTTCCTTCCTGTTTTTCTTTTTAAAGTGTAGTAGTTTATGTTCAGCCTTATTAAGAAATTTTACTTTTAATTTTCTTTCAATTTGTCTCTTAAAATATTTTTAAAAATTATTTTCCTATTTATCTTGAAATTATAGTTCTTTTACATGCATTCTCTACTTCTGAAGAGGCAATGCTTTCTAATCCCTTTCTTGGGAGACCATGTTAGAAGCTTCAATAATTGAAGAGCCATGTCTATAAAAATTTTACCTGTATTTGTCCAGAGTTTTTTTGGCCTAGACTCACTCACTGCTAGCAGTTTCATTTTTGTGCCGTTCTTGGAAGTTATTACAGGGACAGGTTTACATAGTGGAGTTGACCAGGCCTGAGAGAGAACAGTATCAGTAGTGTTTGCAGATGGCTCATGTCATGGGTGCTTTGTTTTGTATTTAGATTGAAGGACGTGTTCTGCCAATGGAAAGAATTAACTTAAGAAATACTTCATTTATCACATCTCAGGAACTAAACTGGATTAAGGAAGTAACCAGAGACCTTTCCATCTTGACTGTAAGTGACTTTTGAGGTGGTGAAGAGAGGACCAGTATTCCTATAAGTATGGAAATTAAGAAGCAGGAATGATTCAGTGTCTTCTTTTTGAGGGAGAGTACCGACTGAATTCCCATCCTGAATTATCTATTAAACTGGGGTCCTCCAAATAGAGCAAATTGATGAGTTGTTAGAGATAAGCACTTTGGTTGGCCATAAACTTAGGAAAAGGAAATAGATTGCTATGGTAATTCATATAGTGCCAGCCTCTTAGCCACTCTCCCTTTTATCTTCCCCCGCTTTTCCCTGGGGGTTCCTGAAAGATGTTCTTATCCATGAAAGAAGTATAATTAAAACAGCCCCCACCAAAGGAACTAAAGGACAAAATGGTATATAATTATTTTTAAATGTTTTTGGCTAACCTGGTCTTTTTGGCCATGCATAAAGTACTCACATCTGTTTCTAAAACTTTTTATTGAAGTATGTTTAAAGAAAAAGTATACTTAAAATTTTAAGTTTGATGAATTTTCAAAGGTTCAAAAATCTATGTAATCCACACCAAGGGTTAAGAAAAAGAACTTTATCAGTGCCCCAGAAGCCATCCCTCCAGCTCCTCGTTACTACCTACCTCTCCCTTACAAACTATAAGAGTAGTCACTATCCTGACTTTTAACAGCGCAGATTCATTTCAGTTGGTTTTTGTACTTGATGTATACATGAAACCATATGGTATATATTCTTTTATGTCTGGCTTAATTTCTTCAGCCTTGCATTGGTGGGTTTCATCCATATTGTTGGATATGGTTGTAGGTCTTTCATTCTCATTGCTGCATAGTATTCCACTGTGAAAGTATCCCCCAATTTACTTACCACGTATATCTGTTAGTTACAGGAATTAGATCAGAAAGGACTCAAGCAGAGTTATAAGCAATTTGTTCTCTAGAATAATACCTCCTGGGTGTGACTTCAGAGTGTCTAAGTTGTGGGAAGTGCTAAAAATAGCTTGTCATTATTCCTAGGTCCCCATGCATTTCTGGGCACTGTTTTACCCAAAGAGAGCAATGGATCAGGCCCGAGAACTGGTTAACATGTTGGAGAAGATAGCTGGCCCCATTGGTATGCGTATGAGCCCACCAGCCTGGGTTGAACTAAAGGATGATCGAATAGAAACCTATGTCAGAACCATTCAATCCATGCTAGGAGTTGAGGTAATAAATTAATTTGAGTATATTTATAGGATGCCTGTTTTAAAATACTTGAATACTTGATCTTAAATTATCTTGGTCATCAGTCTGCTGTTTATGATGCCCAGAAACTTGTGTGTTACTCATGTACACATGAAATACTGAACTAAGTGTAAGTAATATTTATGCTCTTTGGTTAATTCTGCTTCTCTCATTATGTGTTGGCAGCCTCACTCTTATGTTCTTTTTTCACATAATTGACAGAATAGCTGACTTAACTTTAGTTCCTTATCTATATAGAACATGTTGTGCTCCTAAAGCAACTTTTTGGGCCCGGTGCCATTTTGCACAGTTCTGTACTGAGCTGTCACAGTCTGGTCTGGCTTAAGATTTGAATTGCTCTGGCGATGAACTTGGCACCTGGCCCATCGGCTCGGTCCTGACAGCCAATCAGGACCACTGGAGGTGAGCAGGTCATAGCACTCGTAACTCAGTAGTTCAGGCCTGCAGTTCTTATCTGTTCGTACACAAAACAGGAAGAAGCTTAAGGAAGGAACAAAAGCAGAGGAAACGTTTTTGGAAGTAACTAGTCTTTGACTTGAAGAGTCCTTTCTTGTGAGAGCAGTACTAGAATGAGATTATCTTGGGATCTCTCTGATCCCCGACTCCGGGTTATCACCCACAACAGCACCCTCGTGTTCTTTCTTTGTAATTTCTTCCTGGTTTCCCAGGCTTATAGTCTGCCGTGGCCTCCCCCTAGGCCTGATCATGGATAATTCTGCTCTTCTTTCAAAAGAATAACCCAGTGTAGTACGTCAGCTCCCGCATCTCACCACTTGCCACGTTCTCTTTAGGAGGATGTACTGCTATCAGTTCTCATGCAGCGTGGATATGAGGTTCATTCATCATGTTTACCAAACTTAACTCATATTGGTCTTGTCTCTGTCGTCTTTAAGGCGTGCTGTTTTATTATTTGTTAGGGGTCACAAACTCAGAATATCTGCAGGAGCCAGATGAATAACACAAACAAGTGAAGTGGGCTGGGGGGGGGCTATAGTGAACTAAAGAGAGTAAACCCTATAACTGCAGGTAGAAGCACAGCATTATCAAATTAATTTTTAATTTATTTCTTTTTTAGTAGAAGCAAAAGATCTGGATTTGTGTGTATGTTCCCCTCCTTATGTTTAAATGTTAATTAAAAAAGGCGGGTACCTGGCTGGCTCAGTCTCTTGATCTCAGGGTCATGAGTTCAGGCCCCATGTTGGGCATGGAGCCTACTTAAAAATAATAATAATAATAATAATAAAAATAAAATTTAAAAAGTGTTAATAAAAACAACAACAACACATGTAAGTTACTATAGGGACTAAAAAGCTACATGTGTTTGATAGGTCCAGCCCATAGGCTCCCAATGTGCAGCCTGTGTTCTCCATGACTTTGGAAGTTCTTTGATGTGATAACTAGAATGTGTGTTCTCAGCTCTTCTTTTTTTTTTTTTTTTAAGATTTTATTTATTTGTCAGAGAGAGAGAGAAGAGCGCATGCAAGCACAAGCAGGGGAAGTGGCAGGCAGTGGGAGAAGCAGGCTCCCCACTGAGCAGGGAGCTGGATGTGAGACTTGATCCCAGGACTTGATCCCAGGACCCTGAGATCATGACCTGAGCCAAAGCAGATGCTTAACTGACTGAGCCACCCAGGCGTCCCTCGGAGAGATCTTAATCTAACACTAATCTTGATTTGGAATAATATACTATTGATTTACCATTAATATCTGTTTCTGGCATAAAGAATTGGCACCTTCATTTCAGTTGAGTGCTACTTTTCTTTATTCAGACTTTGAAAGACCCTATGTTTCCAATGTTGGAACTCTTAATTAAACAGTGAGGGGTCAAGGATGCTTATATGAGATACTCTGCAGGCAATATCATTCTATTTCCTAACCAGAGAGTTAGGAAGAGCCACTTACGGATTTGGCCATAGCTTCATTTATTTGTGTTTGGCTCTGAATGCTTTCTTGTGGTATCGTAGTCCATATTTCCTCAGTTTTGTGGCATGAATGTAATAAGGTACTTAGTTTACTGAAGAGAGTGGTAAAAAGCATTAATAAGGAATTGAAAGCAGCAACTAAGTAACCCTTGCAAATTTTCAAGCCTGCCTTTTCCAGGCATCTTAAGTCTCCTAAGAAAGATGTCAGGTAGTCAGGACCAGCTCTAGATAATTTACAGTATCATATTCCGTATCTGTGCAAAGAAGCCCTGAACCCAACAAAGGTTCAAAGACCTATTTGGGGTTGGAATGCCTACCCTCTTTGTTTCAATCCCCCTCTGCCTTAAGGGTCCCATGACTTTGCAGGCTTTTAGACTGCCCCCAACTGGAGCCCCATCATGGTCCCCTGAGAGTTCCAAAGCCTGATTTATATGTACTTTATCTCCTCAAGGGGAAGATACAGATGGTTGTTTGCATCATCATGGGCACACGTGACGATCTCTATGGGGCCATTAAAAAGCTATGCTGTGTGCAAGCTCCTGTGCCCTCACAGGTGAGTGGGAGCTGGGCAGGAGGCACAGATGGAAACTATAGCCTCCCTTGAGGCTTTGAAAAGAGGTATACAGGTGTTCAAAAAGACTGCAGTAACTATTAGAAGCCATCACGTGTAATCTTTCTGGTGGAACAGTCCCCTTATTAGAGTAACCTGGTTAAAAGCAGATGCTCTTTGTAAATGCTGCCTTCATGTTCTCAAATGAGTTACTTTTGCTGGTTCAGTGGGTGAGCTGCTGGGTGTTTTCACCTGACTGGGTTCTGAGAGGATAGGCTTCACTCTGAAAGGGAAAGCTGTTTTTCCTAAGTAGGTTTAAAAAAAAAAAAATTCTCTGTGAGATTCCTTTGAAAGTTTTTGTTTTTTGGTGTTTTTTTTTTGTTTTGTTTTGATTTGTGTGTGGGGGGGTGGTGTATGTATGTGTGTGTGCATGCCTGCCTAGAAATCCTAGAATTAGAACTAGTCAGGCAAAGTATATTATCTGCTAACTGGGGTTTCTTAATAAACAAATGTAGTGTTTACTTCAGGCTTGTTTACATCGTCTGACAGGCTGATAGTGTCCTCTTTCCCCACGCCCCTTTGTTATAGGTCATCAATGTCCGAACCATTGGTCAGCCGACCAGGCTTCGGAGTGTGGCCCAGAAAATTTTACTTCAGATTAATTGTAAATTGGGTGGTGAGCTCTGGGGAGTGGATATTCCTCTGGTGAGTGATGCTGAGATGTGTCTTCATTCAATTTAGCTCTCCGGAGACTCCTACCTAGTTGTTTTCCTGGTTTTCCTCATAGAGTTATCTTTATTGTCCATGCTTAGTGGTCTAAATGGTTCATAGCGTGATTTTGTATAGCCCAAGTGCTAAGAATGGTTTTTATAACTTTAAATAGTTGAAACCAATCAAAATAAGACTAATATTTCCTGACACATGAAAATTATATGAAATTCCATTTTCCATGTCTTTAAATGAAGTTTTATTGGAATACAGCCATACTTCTTTATAGACTAGCTATGGCTGTTCTTGTGCTATAATTGAATAGTTCCTGCAGATACTGCGTGGCTCATAGAGCCCAACGTTATTTACTGTTTAGTCCTTTACAGAAGTGTGCTGGTCCTGTTCTAGATCTCAGACTTGTTCATAGTGTTTAAAAAAATGTCAAGTTGATGTCAGTCTTTCTCTTCCTTTCCCAGAACTTATTTTCATATGTTGCTTTTGGGGTGCAGATAACAAAAAGATGGGGTGATGGATTGCTTGTTGTTTTGGGTTTTTTGTTTTTTGTTTTCTAACCCAGAAACAATTAATGGTGATTGGGATGGATGTTTACCATGATCCTAGCCGAGGCATGCGCTCTGTGGTTGGCTTCGTTGCGAGCATCAATCTGTAAGTACTACTCATAGTGCCATTTTGTTTGGTTATCTCATTTTGATGCCTAATCTTATTGTAAATCCAGCAAATACTTTTTGAATATTTTGTATTATGGTAAAAGTGTACTTTACAAAAGTATACTAAACTTTTTCCTCCTTTATCTTCCTATTAGTTTATTCAGTCTATTTACCAGACTTGTCAGATCTATAAATTTGTTCGCCTGGCTGTGGTGTAATCTTCTTCAGAATGGGGGCTGTGTCTTAAGTAGTTTTTCCCCCTCCAGGAATGAGGGATTTTTTTGTTTGTTCTGATTGTAAAAACAAGGCATGCTCATGCAGATACCTGCAGAAATTTATAAAGTGAAACTTCCTCATGGGCAGTCTTTTATTAACTACCACCAAAGGTTTGATTTTAGATCAAACTTTTAGATTCTCATTTATGCACATAGTAACACGTATATAGGTGGTGTATATATGTAAACAAAATGGCATATTACTATGTATACTATTCCTTAGTTTGTTTTATGTACTTAAATTGTATATTGCTGATATTTTTTCATATCCATACAAATAAATCTCAACCAATTCTTCTCAACTGCTGCATGGAATTTATTGTATGCTAGAGCACTATTTAACTAGCTTTCTGTTGGATATCTAGGTGGTTAAATTTTTTCAGTTGGAAGCAGTTTTGTAGCAAATACCACAATTATGCCTTTATTTTTACATTCTATGTGTGGCGCATATATATGTCTTTCCCCATATATATGTATATCTTTCCCCATATCGCCATGTGTTTTTACCTGTAAGATAAATGCATTTACTAGGTACTTGTTGTATTGGTGCATAGAGGAGCCTGTGTGTACTGACATTCAGACCGTGGGCCTTCCTCTGTGAGTGTGTCTTCATCTTTCTGTCTTTTCTCTCTCTTACTCCCTCCTCCCCAGCACTCTCACAAAATGGTATTCACGAGTGGTATTCCAGATGCCTCATCAGGAGATTGTGGATAGCCTGAAGCTGTGCCTGGTGGGCTCCTTAAAAAAGTTTTATGAGGTGAGGAGAACAGAAATTTTATTTTATTTATTTTTTTTGAAGATTTTATTTATTTATTAGAGAGAGCGTGCAAGCACAAGCAAGGGGAGTAATAGGCAGAGGGAGAGGGAGAAGCAGGTCCCCCGATGAGCAGGACCCTGGGATCATGACCTGAGCCAAAGGCAGATGTTTACCGACTGAGCCACACAGGCACCCCAGAACAGCAATTTTAAAGTTTCAGGGTGTTTAAGGACTGCCTATCTGACCACTTTAGGAGGAACTCTGATTTAGTGGGAGGGGTCCCAAATTGAAGGTGTCTCCTAAACAGATTGAAAAGTTAGTCATTGCTGAACAGGCAGCTCAGAGGGACTGCTTTCAGGCTTCTACTTGTACAAGAGATAAATACTTTGATTTTGTTTGGTAAGTAATGATTATTCCCAGGTTGTCAGCCTGATACCTGTAGACATAATCTTCATGCCCTTATCAGGGAAGTGGGGGTAAATTTCAGCAGTTAAAGAAGCTTATGAATTTACTCAGCTTTTTATGGCTATTATTAAGCACTTTTCATTTTGGTTCAAGACAAAGACCTCCCTGTAAATCACCCCTAGAACTCCCAGGAATGCTAACCATGGAGAATTGCTGTCATTAAACTGATACTGGGTCTGGCACAATGAGCAAGCAAAGTATTGGGTTTTACCTTGGCCAGTACATCAAAGAAAGTGCTGATAAGTGGCTTTCATTTCTCAGGGTCAGAGTTAGCCTTTCACATAGAGATTAACAGCAAAAAATTTAATAATTTCATATGATTACAGTTAGTCACTAGAACTCCACCTCATTTCTTTTTAGATTAATGTTTCCTACACTGTCCTTCAATTAGTTTAATATTCTTTCAGTATTTGAGGTCATGTAAAAAAAAAAAAAGTTGAATTTTGTCTAAGGAGACCTATATATATGCTCTTTTGTCACCAAGTCCTACCACACCTTCCTTTTTCTTGTTGTTGATGCTATTTTTTCCCTTCAAGCTCTTCTGTAGGCCCTACCTTTTCAAAGATTGCTTCTTTGAAGCCTTTTCCGTTTTCCCCCCACTGCTCCATTCCCTTAGACTTATTTATGTTCCTTCCTCTTCCAAGGCCCCTTGTTTATTTATTAATTTTTTCCAAGGCCTCTTGTTTATATTCTGTGTAGTGGCTATTACATTTTGCCTTGTATTAGTTAGTTGTATCCTTATTTATCTTTCTCTGGGTTGTGAATTACTTGAGCACTGCTTGGTTCTTGATGGCCGTGTAACAAATTTACCCTAAAACTTTGTGACATGCAGTGAGCATTTATGATTCTGAAGTCAAGGAGTCAAGAAGTTGAGCAGGGTGCAGTGGGCTCTGGTGCCTCTTCATGTGGTCTTTCCGCATGAGCTAGTTTGGGCTTCCTCACAGCATGGTGGCACACGGTTCAAGGTGTGAGCATTCCAAGAAACTAGAGCCAGGTGGAAATCATGTTGCCTTTATACCGTAGTCTTGAAAGTCATGCAGTATCACTTTCACTGCATTCCATTTGTACAGTAGTCTCATTATGAATATGCCTAATATTTGGAGGAGCCAGTGTGGGGATGGGATAGATTTAAATAATGGATCTGCTCTATAAAGCCGTTACATACATTTTCATATGTTTGAACTAATTTAATTACATTTCCCCCCTCAATTTGCCACTGTTTGTTCCTTACAATAAATTTGTGCAGAACTCTTGAGTGTAGAATTTAGCTGGTGGTTAACTAATCCAGTTCTTTCTCAGGCCATTCATTCTTCCATCAGTATTATATCCTGAAGAAGCATTAACCCAATTTCCTAATATATTTGACTGTCAACATCAGTATTATTAGAAGACTTGTTAAAGTAATATAACTGATTTTTAACCAACGAGGTTAGTGTCCCATCACATTGCAGTATGGTAGTAAATATAATCTGAAATGTGAGTCAAAGGATACTGAGGCATTACTAGAGTTCAACTCAGTTATGAGTAATTACTCCAGTTCATTGTCATATTACATGACCAAAATATCTCCCAGAGCTTTGCCACTTACGTTTGCAGGCTTTCATTTGACATTGTCAGGTTCTAAAAGCAAGAATAGTCTCAGCAACATGGCTCTACTTTTTCAGGCATGGGGTACACTTAAGCTACAGGCAATGATATTATCTCTTGTTCTAAGCCTGTTTTGAGATACCGATGAATGTAATACTGGATTTCCCTCATTGCATAACCATTGATTCATTCCTTTATCCTCAGCTACCATTCTTCCTTCCCTCCATTCATACCCTAACTTTTCTACCTTTGGAAGGAATGTTAGGTTTGGCTCCTATGCTGGTGTAGGTTGCTGATAGCAATGCTGCTCTGGCAGGTGCTTCCACCTTAGTCCACTCCCATTCATATAGGGAAGGGCTACACAGGTACAGAATTAGTGAGCTCTCTTGCCCACTAGGCGGTTTAGCTGCATTTCCTGTGAACCTCAATTTTGCTAGAGGGGTGAAAGCACGATCTATCCCATCAGGCCCTTAGGAATTTCATCATAAAGGTTTAAAAATACAGTTACAGTTTTTTGCTTAGAGATTGTTATAGATTGAATTATATAACCACCCCCCCACACACACACACACACAAAAAGGTATTGACATCCTAACCCTCAGTACTAGTGAATGTGACTATATTTGGAAATAGGGCCTTTGCAGATGATGGAGTTAAGATGAGGTCATGAGAGTGTGCCCTAATCCAGTATGACTGTGTCCTTATGAAAGGAGGAGATTTGAACACAGAGGCAGATACACTTAGAGGAAAGACGATGTGAAGACACAAGGAGATCACCAGCTACAAGCCAAGGAACACTTGAGGCCACCAGAGGCTAGGAGGGGGTCATGGAACAGATTATCCCTCATAGCCCTCAGGAGGAACCAACCCTGCCAACACCCTGATCTCAGACTTCTAGCCTCCAGCCCTGTGAAACAATACATATCTGCTGTTGAAGCCACTCAGTTAGTGGTACTTTGTTATGGCAGCCCTAGTGAATGGATACACAGTTCATCCCAGCTCTGGCACCTGCAGTTGCAGCTCTGGTCTGAGATCCAGTAGGAAAAAAGAGTGTTGAGGTCACATGGGAAAAACAAAAAAACGTATTGTTATACCAGCATCTTTCTCCACCCCCTCTTCTCTGGATCCCCCACAGAAGGGTCTGAGAGACATCCTCTGGGCCCTGCTCATGTTGACTGTCAGTACACACTCATGAAAGCATGCAAGTCAATCCTTCACGCCTTTATTCCCTCCATTTTAGACAAAAAAGTGTTTCAATTTTCCATTCTATTCTCTGTCAAACTGTTACTTTGAGGATGAAAATGTGTTCCTTGGTCACAAGGAAATGTGAGTTGTCCAAATTGGTGCAGTATCTTCTGTTTTAGACCTTTTTTTTTTAGTATTTTGAGCATTTATGTCTACCAGCAGGTATGCATAGCCCAGTCCACAATAGATGTCTCTTTATGTCAGGAACTATTTCTTGCCTCCTGGAGCTACCAGGGTCAGTCTAACTTGCCACCTATGTGCAGGGCTTTCCCCTCAGGGAATCTACCCCAGAGCCATCTGCATTCTCTGTATCTCCTCTTGTCAGTCAGAACAATTCTTGTAGGCATTTTGCACTTCAGAGGGTGCAAGAGAAATGTCTAGATTCAACCCATTGCTGCAGCCTCCAATGTCCATCCATTTCATGGACCTAGGTGTCACCTCAAGCAAGCACACCAAAATATCTGCTTGCTAGTTCCAACCTCTTTTTGATTCTGGAAGGAGATAATTATTCCCCATTCACCCTTTACTCTACTTACTGGTAATGTCTACTCTGCTTTTCTGTCTCTGGATTTACTGATTTGGGATGCATTATACAGAAGTAATCATAAAATATGTGACCTTTTGTGTCTGGCTTCTTTTGTTGAGCATGTTTTTAGGGTTCATGCAAGTTGTAGCATATATCACTACTATGTTCTTTTTTATGGATGAGTAATATTCCATTGTGTGTTTATCCATCCATTATTGATAGACATTTGCACTTGTTCCTACCTTTTAACTATTGTGAATACTGCTGTAAATATGCCTGTGTATTCATTTGAGTACCCATTTGCATTTCTTTTGGGTATATACCTAGGAGAAATTGATGGGCCATAAGGTAATTCTCTGTTTAACTTTTTGAGGAACTAGCAAACTTTTCCACAGTGGCTACACCATTTTCATTCCTACCAGCAATGTACAGAGGTTCCAATTTCCCCAATCCTTGCCAACGCTTTGTTTTCCATTTTTAATTATAGCCACCGTGAAGTGGTATCTCATTGTGGTTTTAACTTGCATTTCCTTAATAACCAACAACGTTGAACATCTTTTCATATGCTTATTGTCCATATTTTCTTTGAAGAAGTCCTTTCAGATCTTTTCCCCTTTTTTTAACTGAGTTATGTGTCTTTTTGTTGAATTGTAAAGTTTTTCTTACATATTTTGGATACAGAATGCTTGTCTGATAAATGATTTGCAAATATTTTGTCCCATTCTGTAGAATGTCTTCACTTTTTTTGATAATGTTAATTTGATGCATAAAAATTTAAAATTTTTATGAAGTCCGGTTATCTGTTTTTCTTTTGTCCATATATGTTTGTTATTCTTAATGTCAATACAAGACTATTTTGATTACTGTTTCTTTTTAGTTTTGAAATCTGAAAGTGTGAGTCTTCCAGGTTTGTTTTCTTTTTCGAGTATTATTTTAGCTGTTCAGGGCCCCTTAGAATTTCATATGAAATTTCCATTTCTGAAAGAAACAAGCCATTGGCATTTTGATAAGGATTGCACTGAATTTGTAGATTGCTTTGCAGGTGTTGCCATCTTAATAATATTTAGTCGTGTAATATATAGACAGGATATTTTTTCTATTTATTTAGGTCTTCTTTAATTGCTTTCAGCAACATTTTATAGTTTCCATGTACAAATATTTTACCTCCCTGATTAAATTTATTCCTAGGAATTTTATTGTTTTAGATGCTATTGTAAATGTAATTCTCTTAATTTCATTTTTTAATTGTCCATTGCTGGTGTACAGAAACATAGCTGGTTTTTATGTATTAATCTTTAACCACTTTTTTGAATTTATTAGGTTTAGGGCTTTTTTTTTTCAAAAATTCTTGGAATTTTCTATTTATGGAATCAGGTCATCTCCAAATAGAGATAGTTATAATTCTTTCTTTCCAATTTGGATACAAAAATTTTATTTATTTATTTATTTATTTATTTATTTATTTATTTATTTGAGAGAGAGAGAACACCTACGTGAGCAGGGGGAGGGGCAGAGGGGGGAGAGGGAGCAAAAGGGGGAGAATCCCAAGCAGACTCCAAGCCGAGCACAGAGCTCAGTGCAGGGCTCCATTCCACGACCCTGAGATCATGACCTGAGCCAAAACCAAGAGTCACATAACTTAACTAACTGAGCCACTCAGGCGCCCCTCCAATTTGGATGTCTTTTATTTCTTTTTCTCGCACAGTTGCTCTGGTTGGAATTTCCAGTACAACGTTGATAGCAATGGTGAAAACAGGCACCCTATTTTATTCCTGATGTTTGTAGGGGAATAATTTCAAGTTTTTCACTATTGAGTATGGTAGCTCTGAGTTTTCCATAAGCTTGCTTTCTCATGTAAAGGAAGTTTTCTTCTATTCCTAATTTAATGAGCATTTTTCTTTCTTTTCTTTTTTTTCTGACAGGTGATGAGCATTTTTATGTTGAAAGGTGTTGGATTTTATCAAATGCATTTTCTGCATATTAATTTATAAGAATCTTATTCACAGTAATACCAAATTAATTTCAGTAATGTACAAAAACTTTGTCCTCATATAGTTATATTCTCTTCCTCTTTTTGTATGCTAATTCTATATTAGGGTTCTCTAGAGAAATAGAATCAAGAGTGTTTGGTGTGTGTGCACGCAGAGAGAGATTTATTTAAGGAATTGGCGCACATAATTTATGGAGCCTGGCAAGTCCAAAATCTTCAGAGTGGGCCAGCAGGCTGAAGACCCAGAAAATAGCTGATGTTGCAGATCAAATTTGAGTTTATCCTACTTTGTATTCCTTAGGCTTCTTGGATGTTCAGTTGAATTTTTCACCAGGTTTGGTAATTTGGGGTCCACTATTTCTTCAGATAGTCTTTTTGACCCTTTCTCTCTCACCTGTCAGTACTACTGAGATACTGAGACTCCAATTATTTGTGTTTGGTGTTTGATGGCATCTTACTGTCTCAGAGGCTCCATTCATTTTTCTCCTTTTTTCTTCCTCTTTCTCATACTGGATAATCTCAGTGGACCTGTCTCCTAGTTCATGGATTATTTCTTCTGCCTGATCCGATCTGCTGTTGAGCCCATCTAGTGGAATTTGTTGTTTCAGTTATTATACTTTCTAACTCCAAAATTTCTATTTGGTTCTTGCTTATAACTTGTCTCTTTATTGATGGTCTTTTTGGTGAGACATTTCCTATACTTAAGGTCTTTAGATACGGTTTTCTTTACTTCTTTGAACAGTATTTAAAATATTGGCTTAAAGTCCTTCTCCAGTAAAGTCATCAACTGGGTTTATCCCAGGCAGTTTCTACTGACTACTTTTTTTTTTTCATGTGAATGGGCCATATTTTACTCTCTCTTGACGTGTCTCATAATTTTTTGTTGAAAATGAGACATTTTTAATATAATGTGGCAGCTCTGCAAATTAAATCTCCACTCCCAAGAATTGTTGTTGTTGTTCTTTGATGACTTTTCTGGCCTGATTCTATAATTTCTATAATCTAGATTATGTGTAGCATTGAAAATTTCCCCTTGGTTAGCTTAGTGATCAGTTAATGACTGAACAAATACTTCTTTAAATGTCTTGAATGTGTTCTGCCTCCTCCAGTGACTGCTACATTATTTTCACAATTACCATAGTAGTTGAGGCTACAAATGTGACAGCTACTGCAGAGAAAGGGGGATGTGAGTAGAGCAAGTTAAAACACTGTAAAGCTTGTGAGATTCAGCTGGTTTTATTGAGTAAATGCTCCTCAGATTGTTGCAAACCTCTGGTTAGTATCCACAATTCCAGAAAGTTTGATTTTGACCATTTTTGCTTTTATGGAGGAGCAGATTTTTCAAGGTCCTCTCTTTCCCATTCAGTTTCCTGAGGAGTACTTTTGACAGTCTTGCAGTTTTCCAGGTGGACAGTGATTAGAGTCTAGAACTCACTAAGTACATTTATTTATTTTTTCTTAAGATTTTATTTATTTGACCGAGAGAGACACAGCGAGAGAGGGAACACAAGCAGAGGGAGTGGGAGAGGGAGAAGCAAGCTTCCCGCTGAGCAGGGAGCCTGATGCGGGGCTCGATCCCAGGACCCTAGGATCATGACCTGAGCCGAAGGCAGACACTTAACGACTGAGCCACCCAGGCGCCCCTAGGACTCACTAAGTTTAGATGACACTAGGAAACCTCCAACATTTTGGTTTGGTGCCCTAAAGAGCTACATTGTAGGAATAAGGGTGAGTCAGTGGTATATAAACCCTTAGAGCAAACTACAGTTCATCTTTGAATTATTCTATTCCTGAAACCAGATACAATGACCCAGAATGCTAGTGTTCCCAAGTTTCTCATAGTGCTAATACCCCAGACTCCTGGAAGGAACATACTTAAATCTTCTCTGTATTAAAACATCATTCCAGGCTTAACCTCATTTCTATTAACACTATGTATAAATGCTATGTTTGGCATATAATTTTTAGAAAGGAATATATGTGTGATATATACATACATGTATATGTCTACACATATGTGTGTGTATGGGTAGGTATAGTTACATACATACACATATGCATATACATATATACAAGGACATACATATATGCATATACGTGTATATATAAAATCTACTTGCGTTTAATTGAAGACTTAATGAAGAAAAAAGAATAAGAAAGCCAAGATACAAAAGGACAGAAACCCTAGGGGCATATGCTAATTCTGAAAGCGGCAACTAAAATGTTGAAAAGCTTTAGCACATTTGTCTCTAAGGATCAAAAACAGGAGGCCAGGGCCCCTAAATCAGTGGTGGTCCTGAGTATACTTTCCCACTCTTTGGGTTGTGAATCTAAAAGGCTGCAGACTAGGAGTAAAGAAGAACTATAGGTAGACTGACTCTGAATCATGTCAGTCCCTGAATATGAATTTAGGTGAACTTGACTGCTAGTTTCACTACCCACTTGCCAGAGCAAATACAAATCCTCTGAAGAAAGGTAACATTATCTTAGGCATCAAAATGTTTCCACAATGCCTACCAATAAAATAATAACTAATAACACAAGGAGAGAAAATGAAGTGACTAAAAACAAACAAATAAAAAAACAGATAATTGATTCTGATCCACATAGGATTCAGATATTTGAGTAATCAGACACTTTTTAAAATTGCTACACTTGGGGCACCTAGGTGGCGTAGTCACTTAAGCATCAGACTCTTGATTTCAGCTCAGGTCATGATCTCATGGTTGTGAGATCAAGCCCTGATTCAGGCTCTGTGCTGGGCATGGAGCCTGGTTAAGATTCTCTCTCTCCCTCTCTGCCCACATCTCTCTCTACCCCCCTCTAAAAAAAAAAAATAGCTACACTTAATGTGTTTAAAAAGATAAAAGACAACATTAAGAATTTTAGCAAAGGGCGCCTGGGTGGCTCAGTTGGTTAAGCAACTGCCTTCAGCTCAGGTCATGGTCCTGGAGTCCCGGGATCGAGTCCCGCATCGGGCTCCCTGCTCGGCAGGGAGTCTGCTTCTCCCTCTGACCCTCCTCTCTCTCGTGCTCTCTCTCATTCTCTCTCTCGCAAATAAATAAAATCTTAAAAAAAAAAAAAAAAGAATTTTAGCAAAGATTTGGGAGCTATGAGGAAAAAGTTGGAATTTCTTGAACTGAAATTTATGCTAACCAAAATTAAATACTGGTAGTGGATGGGTTATTAGGTTGCTAGGACTGCCATAACAACATACCATAGACCGGGTGGCTTAAACAGCAAAGATCTATTTCTTCACAGTTCTGGAGGACGGGAAGTCTAAGATTACGGTGTTGGCAGGGCTGGATTCTCCTGAGGCCTTTCTTCTTGTCTTGTAGATGACTGTCGTTTCTCTGTCACATGGTCTTCATCCTGTGTGTTATCTGTGTCCTAATATCCTCTTCTTAAAAAGACACAGTCATATTTAATTAGACCCTACCCTGGTGACCTCATTTCAACTTGATAACCTCTTTTTAAAAGCTCTGTCTCCAACTACAGTCCCATTCTGGGATACTAGGGGTTAGGACTTCAACATACAAATTTTGGGGAAACACAACTCTATGCATAAAAATGGGTAACAGTAGTTTAGACTTAGTTGAGGAAGGAAAAAGTCAACTGAAAGAGATAAAAAACTGAAGCATTGAGATACAAAGACGTGGGAGATATGGGGTTAAAATACAATATATGCATAATTGGCCCAGAAGGAATTTAAAGAGGGTATAGAACAGAAGAAATATCTGAAAAGACAATGGTAAAGAATAATCCAAAAGTGATTGAAAAACAACAAAGCACAGATAATCTGAAAAGTCCCAAGTAGGATGTATAAAAAGATAAGTACACTTAGGTGTACATTATAATAAAACTGTTGAACACACACACAAACCTTAAGATCAGTCAAAGGAAAATAAAAGAAATGTTACCTTAAAGGAGCAACAAATGGACTAATAGCTAACTTGTCCAAAGAAAAAGTGTAAGCACAGGTAATAAAATAATAGCTACGAAGTGCTTAAAGGGGCATCTGGCTCGCTCAGTCAGTGGAGAATGGGACTCTTAATCTCGGGGTTGTGAGTTTGAGCCCCATATTGGGTGCAGAGATTACTTAAAAAAATAAAATCTTTAAAAGAGAAAAAAGAACTGCCAATGTAGAATCTAGTATCCATGAAATATAACTTCTAGTAAGGTGAAATAAAGATACTCTATGACAAACAAAAAGTTGACAGACTTTGTCACTGGCAAACTTGCATTGAAGGAAGATACTAAATGGCATTCATCACCTGAAGGCAAATTATCCTAAAGAGAAACACAGAAGTGGTTTCAGGAATAAAAGTGGCAAATATGGGATAAATTTGAATGAATACATACCATCTTCAATAATATAATTCCTGAAAAGATATATATTCATGTGTGTGTATAAATTTCAAATTAATGACAATAGTACATATATTAGGAAGAAATAAATGAAATTCTGATGCTGTTAGTTCCTTGAATTGTTGAGTAAAAGATGAAAGTAATAATATGTATTACACTTCGATTTGCTAAAGATCTATGTTGGTGTCATTTCTAGATTAGACACTAAATAATAAAAGTATGTAACTATCAAGATAAGAGAAAATAAGACAATAAAAAAATTTTTTTAAAAAGAAAGAAAAAAAACAATGTGGAACAGCTGAGACAAAATAGCATGCAATACTTAAATCTTGAAAATGTTACACCATGTCAAAGAAGCCTGTCACAGAAGACCACAGATCCTATAAAAAATGTATAGGAGAGGGAAATCTAGAGAGACAGAAGGTAGACCAATGTTTGCTTAGGGCTGAGGTGGGGGGAGGATGGAAAGTTGGTATCTGTGAATATACTAAATGTGTTGTACATATTTATGAATATACTCAAAATCATTGAATTTTACACTTTAAGTTGGTGAATTATATGGTATATGAATTATATCTCAATAAAAAGATGTTTTAAAAAATTTTAAGAACCATACAGAAATTCTGGAGTTGTAAAATATATTAAATCAAAATTTCACTGGAGGAGGTTAATACCAGATTTGACTAGGCAGAAGAAATAACCAGCAATCTTGAAGATAGGTCAATTGAGATTATCCAGTGTGAGGAAAAGGAAGAAAAAGGAATGAAGAAAATGAATAGAGACTCAAGAGATCTGTGGCACACCATTAATCATATCAACATAAACATAATGTGATTCTCAGAAGGGGAGTAAAGAGAGAGAATGGAGAAGAAAGAACATTGGAAGGAACAATAGCCGCAAATTCTCAAATTTGATGAAAATCAGTAGCAAAGAAGCCAAATGAATACTAAGTAGTAAAAACTCAAAGATATCCACACCTAGACACGTCACAGTAAAAGTACTGAAAGACAGAGAGCATCTTGAAAGCACCTAGAGAAAGCAGCTTACTATGTTCAAGCCATCTTCAGTAAGATTAAGACCTGATCTCTCATCAGAAATCATGGAGGCCAGAAGGCAGTGGGAGGACATATTCAAAATAATGAAAGAAAAAGGTTGAATAAGAATTCAGTATCCAGAAAAACTGTTTAAAAATGAGTGACATCTTGACAATATTAAGCTCAGTGAAAGCAGCTAGATGTAAAAAAGCTATATTTTATATTCTTCCATTTCAATGAACTATCCAGAATAGGCAAATCATAAAGACCGAAAAGAGATTACTAGTTTCCAGAGAGTGGAGATGTGGACAGGAATGGGGAGTAAGTGCTAATGAGTGCAGGGTTCTTTTGGGGTGATGAAAATATTACAGGATTAGTGCACAGCTTGGTGAATATATTAAAAACCACTGAATTATACACTTTGAAATGGAGAATTTTATGGTATGTGATATATGTCAATTTTTTTTAAAATGAAGGAGAATGAATCACTGAACTCTACCTCTGAAACTAATTAATACACTATATATTAATTAATTGAATTTAAATTTAAAAAATAAAAGGGGAATAAACAAAAATAAAATGTGAGTAATCCAATCAAAAAATGAAGGAGAAATTAAGACCTTTTTAGATAAAAACTGGAAGAATTTATCACTGACACACCTGTCCTATGAGAAATACTAAAGGGAGTCGTTTATGTGGAAATGAAATAACACTAGATAGTAATTTGTGTCCATATGAAGAAATAAGTAGCACCAGAAAAGGTAACCATACAGATAAATATAAAAGAGAGCAAAAATGTATTTTTGTCACTTTTTTTGTACTCCATGATTTAAGAAACAACTTCATAAAGCAATAGATGTTAATCTGAGTAGATGTGCATACAATATGTAAAGATTGAATTTGTGTGACAATAAAGGCACAAAGGAGAGAGGAGGGAATGAAGTCATAGATAAAGTTTTTAATATTACTGAAAGTAACTTTATATTAACCAAATGGCATTGTTCCAAGTTAATATGTTAGTTGTAATTTCCCAGAAAAACACTAAGAAAAGAACTCTGAGGGGCACTTCGGTGGCTCAGTCGGTTAAGCGTCTTTCGACTCAGGTTATGATCTCAGGGTCCTGGGATCGAGTCCCGCATCAGGCTCCCTGCTCGGTGGGAAGCCTGCTTCTCCCTCTCCCTCTGCCCCTCCCCCTGCTTGTGCTCATTTTTTCTCTCTCTCTCTCTCTAATAAGTAAAATCTTAAAAAAAAAAAAACTCTGAAAAATATAACAAGGAAACAACAAGGAAATTAAAATGGTAACTAGAAAATATCTATTTAATAGAAAGTAAGGCATTTGTGGAAGAATAGAGGGACAAAAAAAGATATAAAGCATGTGTAAAACAGTGAAATGGCACATGTAAATCTTACCGTATTAGTAATTACCTTAATTGTAAATGGACTAAACATCCCATTCAAAAGATAGAAATTAGAGAATGGATTAAGTGAAAAATACATGGTTATAATTTCTGCAAGAGACACATTTTAGTGTCAAAGACACAGTTGGTTGAAAGTAAAAGGATAGAACAAGATATATACAAGTAGTAACCAAAACAGAGCTGGAGTGGCTATACTATCAGACAGAATGACTTTAAGATAACAATTGTTACTAGAGACAAGGAGGGACATTTTATAATGGCAAAAGTGTCAATCCATGAGGAAGACCTAGAATATAAATATATGTGAACCTAACCCCAAATAGACCCCTCAAAATACATGAAACTAAAACTAATTAAAGGCAGAAATAGAAAATTCAACAGTAATAGTTGGGAGACTTCAAAATTCCACTTTGAATAATGGATGAAACAATTAGAAATAAGATTAACAAGGAAACAGAATACTTGAACAGCACTATGATCCAACTAAACATAACAGGTATCTATAGAACACCCCACCAACAGAATACATATTCTTCTCAAATGTATATGGCACATTATCTCAAGATAGACCACTTTGTTGGGATGTAAAACAAGACCAAATAAATTTAGAAGGATTAAAATCATATAAAATATGTTCTCAAACCACAATGGAATGAAATTAGAAATTTTTTTTTTAAGATTTATTTATTTGAGAGAGAGAATGAGAGAGAGAGAGCACATGAGAGGGGGGAGGGTCAGAGGGAGAAGCAGACTCCCTGCCGAGCAGGGAGCCCGATGTGGGACTCGATCCAGGGACTCCAGGATCATGACCTGAGCCGAAGGCAGTCGCTTAACCAACTGAGCCACCCAGGCGCCCTGAAATTAGAAATTTTAATAAGAGAGATAAATTCAGGAAATTCATGAATACTCGCGAATAACCAAAGCATCAAAGAAGAGATTAAAAGGTAAGTTAGAAAATACTTTGAAATAAATAAAAACAAAGATGCAACATACCAAAACTTGTGGATGTAGGTAAACAGTGCTTGGAGGGAAATTTACAGCTATAAACACCTATATTAAAAATGAAGATCTCAAAACAACCCAATTTCCACCTTGAGAAATAAGGAAAAGAAGAGCAAACTTAAAGCAAGGAAATAATAGAGATAAGAGCATAAATAAATGGAGAATTGAAAAACGATAGAGAAAATCAATGAAACCAAAAGTTGGTTATTTGAAAAGATAACAAAATTGACAAACCTTTAGCTAAAACACCCATGAAATATAGAATAAGATTACTAAAATCAGGAATGAAAAAGACCTCAGTACTGACCAAACGGGGGGAAAAAAGGATTATAAAACATACTGTAAACAACTGTATCCCAAGAAAATAGGTTAAATGAAATGGACAGACCCCAAGAAAGACACCAACCACTGAATCTTTTTGGTTATACCAAACATTTAAAGAGGAATTAACACCAATTTTTCATAAATTCTTCCATCAAATTGGAAAGGAGGGGACACTTCCCAATTCAGACTGTGAGGCTAATATTATCATGATACTAAAGCTAAACAAAAATATCACAAGAAAGTTGCAGCAGACATCTAGATGGGAAATAAAACTGTCTTTCTAGATGATGTTAACTTACATATAAGAAACCTTAAAGATCACACACACAAACTATTATAGCTAATAAATTAGTTCAGCCAGATTGAGGATATAAGATTAATATACATTAATCAGTTGTACTTCTGTACACTAGCAGTGATCAAAAATGAAATGAAACATAGGAAAAGTTTTAACAAAAGGGCAAGGTGCATACTGAAAACTGCAGAATGTCTTGAAAGAAATTGAAGAAAATGTAAAAGGAAATACATCACTTGTTCATGGATTGGAAGACCCATGTGCCTATGGTAAACTAATCTTTCACAAGGTTGCCATTCAGGGGTGGAAAGAATGGTCTTTTCAAGAAATGATGCAGGGCCTAATGGATATCCACATGCAAAAGAATGAAGTTGGATCCTTGCCGCACACAAGGTACAAAAATTAACTCCAAAGGATCAAGCACCCAAATGTAGGAACTAAAACTTTAAAATTCTGGATAACATAGGTGTAAATCTTTATGACCACAGATTGGACTTCATCAAAATTAAATCTTATTTACTTCAAATGACACCATCAAAGTAAAAAGACAAACCACAGAATGGGACAGAATCATTCATCTGATATATCTGGTAAAGGTCTACTTTCCAGAACATATAAAGAACTCTTACAGCTCAACAACAGAGAGACAAATTACCCAATTTAAAACCAGGGAACATTTGATTAGATATTTCTCCAAAGAGCATATACAAATAGATAAGAAACACATGAGGGGCGCCTGGGTGGCTCAGCTGCTTAACTTGGGTCTGACTCTTGATTTCGGTGCAGGTCATGATCTCAGGGTTGTGAGATCGAGTCCCACACTGGGTTATGTGCTGGGCATGGAGCCTGCTTAAGATTTTCCCTCTCTGCCCCTTCCCCCTAAAAAAAAAAAAACACACACACATGAAAAGAACTTAATATAATTAATAATTAGGGAAATGGGAATCAAAATCACAATGAGATACCACTTCACACCAAAATCAGATAAAGGCATTACAGTAAAGCCACAGACCAGTATCTCTCATGAACATAGATGATGCAGAAATCCTCAACAAAGTATCAGCAAAGCAAATCTAACTATTTAAAAAATTACATACCTTAACTGTACTGAGTTCAGTATTACCCTTCCAAATTTATGTCCACCTGGAACTTGTGAATGTGACCTTATTTGGAAATAGGGTCTTTGCAGATGCAGCCAAGTTAATATGCAGTGAATGAATTAGGATGGGTTGTAATCCAATAAGTGATATTCTTATAAGGGGGAAATTTGGTCACAGACTCATAGGGTGAAAGCCATGTGAAGAAGCAAAGACACAGACAACACAGGGGAGGAGAGGTGTTGTGAAGGTGTAGGCAGAGATTGGAGTGATGTATACAGAGGCCAAGAAACACCAAGGGTTGCCAGCAACCACCAGAAGCTACAAGAGGCAAGGAAGGATTCTTTCCTAGAGCCTTTGGAGGAAGCATGATCCTGCTGATACCTTAATTTTGGACTTACATCCTCTAGGACTGTGAGAGAATAAATTTCTGTTGTTCTAAGCTATTCAATTTGTGGTTGGTTGGTATAGCAACCCTTGGAAAAGAATACAACAACCATGTGTATTCCAGTTACACAAGGATGGTTCAACAGTTAAAGATCTATTAATGTAATCCATCTCATCAACAAGCTAAAGAATAAAAATCATATCACATCAATAGATGCAGAAAAAGCATTTGACAAAATTCAGTTCCCAATTGTGATTAAAAAAACAAAAACTCCCAGAAAATTAGCAGTAGAGGAAGAACTTCATAAATTTAATACAGAACGTCTACAAAAACCCTGCAGCTAACATTATCCTTAATTGTGAGACACTGTATACTTTCCCCTAAGATTGGGCACATGTATTTCCCCTCTCACTATTCCTATTCAGTATCATACTGAAGTCCTAACTAATGCAAAAAGACAAGAAAAGGAAATAAAATATATAAATATTGGAAATGAGGAAAGAAAAGTGTTTGCAGATAGAATGATTGTCTATGTAGAAAATCTCATGGAATCAACAACTAAAAAACCTGGAATAAGCAAGAATTATAAGGTTGCAGGATAAAAGGTTAATACACAAAAATGCGTTTCTTTCCTATATACCAGCAGTGAACAATTGGAATTTGAATTTTAAAAATACCATTTATATCGGCACCAAAAATGAAATATTAAAGTATAAATCTAACACAGCTGGTACACTACATGAGGAAAACTGCAAAACTCTGATAAAAAAGAATAAATAAATGGAGAGATGTTCCATGTTCATTGATAGAAAGACTCAATGTTATTGTCAGTTCTTCCCAGCTTGATCTGTAGAGCCAATGCAATTCCAATCAAAATCTCAGCAAGTTATTTTGTGGAGATCGACAAACTATAAAGTTTACATGTAAGGCAGAAGACACAGGAAACCCTGCACAATACTGAAGAACAAAGTCGAAGGACTGCCATTTCTCAACTTAAAAGTGTTGCTTTAAAGCTACAATAATCCAGGTGGTGTGGTCTTAGCAAAAGAATAGATGTCAGTGAAACAGAATAAGAGAGCCCAGAAATAGAATTATACAAAGTGTCCAGTGATCTTTGATAAAGGAGCACATACAGACAATGGAAAAAGGATAGTCTTTTCAACAAATGGTGCTGGAACAACTGTTCACTTGCATGAAAAAAAATCGAATCACATACCTTTACTTAAATTAACTTAAAAGGTACTGCAAGTTTATATTTAAAATGCAAAATGGTAAACTGGAAGGTAAAAAAATCTAGGTGACCTTGAGTTTTGATGGTAACTTACTTAGATACAAAAGCACAATCCATAATAGAAAGGATAAGTTGGACTTAATTAAAATTAAAACTTCTCAGGGTGCCCAGCTGGCTCAGTTGGAAGAGCATGCGACTCTTGATTTTGGGGTTGTGGGTTTGAGCCCCCAAACTCATGGTTTGGGTGTAGGGATTTTATTTATTTATTTGACAGAGAGAGACACAGCGAGAGAGGGAACACAAGCAGGGGGAGTGTGAGGGAGAAGCAGGCTTCCTGCCGAGCAGGGAGCCCAGTGCGGGGCTTGATTCCAGGACCCTGGGATCATGACCTGAGCCGAAGGCAGACGCTTAATGACTGTGAGCCACCCATGCGCCCCTCAAAACTTTTTTTTAAAGATTTTTTTAATTTATTCATTTGAAAGAGAGAGAGCATGAACAGGGGGAGGTGCAGAGGGAGAGGGAGAAGCAGGCTCTCCGCTGAGCAGGGAGCCCAATGTGGGACTTGATCCCAGGATCCTGGGATCATGACCTGAGCTGAAAGCAGAGGCTTAACCATCTGAGCCACCCAGGCGCCCGATAAACAAAACTTTTTAAAAAATTAAAAACTTCTCTGTGAAAGATACTAAGAGAATGGAAAACTACAGACTGGGAGAAAATATTTGCAAAGCACCTATTTGATAAAGCATCGTTATCCAGAATATACAAAGAACTCCTAAAACTCAAGAAGACAATCTCATTAAAAGAAGGGCAAAAGACTTGACAGACATCTCACCAAAAAAGATATAAAAATGGCAGATAACTATATGAAAACATAACAGGGAATTGTAAATTAAAACAATGAGATCCCATTACACTCCTATTAGAATGGCCAAAATCCAAAACACGGATGACACCAAATGCCAATTGAGGATATGAAGAAATAAGAACTCTCATTCATCTTTGCTGGTAGGAATGAAAAGGGTGCAGATACTTGAAGGGAAGAAAATTTGGCAGTTTCTTTAGGCTCCACTCCCAGCGCAGAGCCCAATGTGATTAAGCGTCTGACTCTTGGTTTCAGGGCAGCTCAATCTCAGGGTTGTGGGATCCAGCCCCGCACTGGGCCCAACGCTCAGCATGGAGTCCACTTGAGATTTCTCTCTTGCTCTCCCTCTACCCTTCCCTCAGTGCATGTGTACGTGCGCGCTCTCTGTCTCAAATGAATATATCTTACTTATTATAAGATTACACATTATATATATTATTATATACTATAAATACATCTTATTTATTTGAGAGAGCACAAGCAGGGGGAGTGGGACAGGGAGACGGAGAAGCAGACTCCCTGCTGAGCAAGGAACCTGACATGGGGCTTGATCCCAGGACCCTGGGATCATGACCTGAGCTGAAGCCAGATGCCTAACCAACTGAGCCACCCAGCACACCCCCCTCCCCCCAAAAAAAGACTCTTGAGGCACCTGACCGGCTCAGTCAGTAGAGCATGTGACTCTTGATCTCTGAGTCGTGAGTTCAAGCCCCAGAATGGTCATGGAGCCTACTTAACTCTCACTATAGGATCCAGTAGTAGCACTTCTTAGTATTTACCCAAATGAGTTCAAAACTTATGTCAGTGCAAAAACTTCCACAGAGTTGTTCATTGCAGCTTTATCCACAATTGCCAAAACTTAGAAGCAACCAAGATCTCCCTTAGTAGGTGAATTGAAAAGTAAACTGTGATGCATCCAGACAATGAAGTATTATTCAGCAATAAAAAGAAGTGAGCTATCAATTCCTGAAAAGACATAGAGGAACTTTAAATACATATTACAAAGTGAAAAAAGCCAATCTGAAAGACTACATACTCCATGGTTCCAACTATAGCACATTCTGGAAAAGAAAAAAACTATGGAACCAGTAAAGAGATCAGTGGTTGCCAGAGGTTTGGGAGTGTAGGGAAAGGAAGGATAAATAGGGGGAGCACGGGATTTTTAGGGCTGTGAAACTATTATACATGATACTGTAATGATGGATACATGACGTCATGTATTTTTTCAAAGCCTAAAGAATATATAACACAGGGGCGCCTGGGTGGCTCAGTTGGTTAAGCAACTGCCTTCGGCTCAGGTCATGATCCTGGAGTCCCAGGGTCAAGTCCCGTATCGGGCTCCCTGCTCAGCAGGGAGTCTGCTTCTCCCTCTCCCGCTCCCCCCTCTTGTGCTCTGTCTCTAAAATAAATAAATAAAATCTTAAAAAAAAAAAAAAGAATATATAACACAGTGTGAGCCCTAATATAAATTATGGATTTTAGGGCACCTCGGTGGCTCAGTTGGTTAAACATCTGCCTTTGGCTCAGGTCATGATCCCAGGGTCCTGGGATCGAGTCCCACATCAGGCTCCCGGCAGAGGGGAGACCCTGCTTCTACCTCTGCCTGCCACTTCCCCTGCTTGTGCATGCTCTTTATCTCTGTAAAATAAATAAAATCTTTAATAAATAAATAAATGGCTGTCCAAAAGAAAAATTTATGGACTTTAATAACAATGTGTTAGTATTTGCTCATTTGTATTGTAACAAATTGTAACAAATATACCACCCTAATGTAATATGGTAATGGGGAAAAACTGTGTAGGTTGGGGAGGGGTTATGTGGGAACTCTGTATTGTTGCCCCAGTTTTTTTTGTGAACTTACAAGTGGTCTAAAAATAGTCTTTTTTTTTTTTTTAAGATTTTATTTCTTTGAGGGCTGCCTGGGTGGCTCAGCTGGTTAAGCGTCTGCCTTCAGCTCAGGTCATGATCTCAGGGTCCTGAGATGGAGCCCCGCATGGGGCTCCCTGTTCAGCAGAAAGTCTGCTGCTCCCTCTCTGACTCTCCTCCTTGCTTGTATTCTCTCTCTGTCTCAAAGGGAAAAAAAAAGATTTTATTTATTTGAGAGAGAGAGAGAGCATGAGCGTGGGGGAGGGGCAGAGGGAGTACATCATGATCCATGTACAGGTCATGATCCTAGGGTCCTGGGATGGAGCGCCTCACCAGGCTCCCTGCTCGGTGCATGCGCACTCTCTTTCTCTCTCTCCCAAATAAAATCCTTAATGATTGAACGCAGGATTCTTTAACAGGGTTTAAGCAGGGTTCTTTAAAATCTTTTTTAAAAATTAGATAACTGCAAAATTCTATGAATATAAAACCTTTGAGTTTTATACCTTAGAAGAGTGACCTTATGGTATAGCAAACTAGAACCAAATAAAGCTGTTCAAAAAAGGTTTGGAAAAAAAAAAAAGCACTTCCAAACCTTCTAGCCTTGTAGGTACCCTCGTGGTATCAGCAAAACCAGCAACTGATGCCAGGGGAAAAACAGATACAGAAGCCTGGTTCATTTATCTAGGCCCCCATTCTTCCACTGATGTTGCCTGGATCTGAGGCCTTCACCTAAATGTTTATGTACTTTGTCCAGCTTTTCAGTTGTCAGGTTTCTCAGAATTCCTGGTCCACCACCTGAAGTCTCACAGGCAAGCTTTAAGCTCATCCATGGTTTTATTTAATGTCTGTATCCAGCCATTCTCAAATTTTTGGTCTAAGGAACCCTTTACATTTTTAAATATTAGTGAGTTTTTATTTAAGTGGTATATTTCTATCAGTATTTACCATATTCAGAGTTAAAACTGAGGAAATGTTTTATGGTTTTGAATTTAAAATAACTAAGAAAAGAAGTGCTAGTAAGGATGTGGAGAGAAGGTAACCCTCTTACACTGTTGGTGGGAATGTAAATTGGTGCAGCCACTATGGAAAACAGTATGGAGGTTCCTCAAAAAATTAGAACTACCATATGATTCAGAAAAATGAAAACACTAACTTAAAATGGTATCTGCTGCATTATTTGCAGTAGCCAAGATAAGGAAACAACCTAATTATCCATCAGTGGATGAATACAGAAATTGTGGTATGTATATTACAATGGAATATTAGCCATTAAAAAAGAATGAAATCTTGCCATTTGCAACAACATGGATGAACCTTGAGGGCATTGTGCTAAGTGAAATAAGTCGGGGGAAGACAAATACCATATGAGTTTATTCATGTGTGTCATCTTTTTTTTTTAAGATCTATTTATTTGAGAGACAGAGCATGCATGCACACAAGTGGGGGGAGGGGTGGAGGGGGAGAATCTTCAAGCAGACTCCCAGCTGAGCGCAGAGCCCAACATGGGGCTTGAAGCTTAACCAACTGAGCCATCCAGGCTCCCCTATATGTGTCATCTTAAAAAAAAAAAAGTTCATAGAGAACAAATTGGTAGTTGTCAGAGGTGGGGAGTGAAGAGAGTGGACAAAATGGTTGAAAGGGGTCAAAAGGTACAAACTTCCAATTTTAAAATTATATAAGTCATGGGGATGTAATGTACACCATGGCAACTGTAGTTAATAATACCATATGTTGTATATTTGAAAGTTGCTAACAGTAGATCTTAAAAGGTCTCATCACAAGAAAAAATATTGTAATTATATGTGGTGATGGATGTTAATTAGGTGGATTTTGGTGATGATTTTGCAATATGTCTAAATATGAAATAATTATGTTGTACAGCTGAAACTAATCTCCTATGTCAACTGTAGTAAAAAATAGGATAAGAAAAGTATAAACTCAGTACATGTTAATAACATAAAATTTTTGTTTTTATTTTATTTATTTTTTAAGTAAGCTTTACGCCCAGCATGGGGCTTGAACTCACGACCCTGAGATCAAGAGTTGCATGCTCTACTAACTGCGCCAACCAGATGCCCCAGTAACAACATTTTTAATTAAAGATAACTACTTCCAAAATGTTTAGTGAGAGGAGAACCATTGTTTTACATTTTTGCAAATGGCTTTAATGTTTGAGTTAGAAAAATGCGAGTAAATATTTTGCATTTAGTCTTTTGTGATGTCATGTGTCATTTACTATCTGGAAAATTCTAGTGTATATTTATGAGAGAATTACAGAGAAAATAACAGGTAATGTAGTAGTGGTAGTACTAGTATAAAATTTTTTTTTTGCTTTATGGACTCCCTAGAATGTTCCAGAGACTGCTGGTAGGGAAAGATGGGACCCCAGAGGACACCCATTCAGTCAAGACTGTTCATCTGAGCTCCTAGACTTATCTCCAACTATCTGCTTGGCCTCTCTACTTTGGTGTCTCAGGGGCCACTGAAACCTAGTGTTTGAGTTTGAGTGCCAGTGTTTCCTTCTACTCAAGTGTGAAAATCAAAAACAAGCTACATTCTTGACACTTGCCTCAGCTTTATCTTTCATGATGAGTAATCACCACATGTTAAGTTCATCAGTTATGTGGCCTGAGCTTAAGAAGCTGGAACTCTGGGGCGCCTGGGTGGCTCAGTTGGTTAAGAAGCTGGAACTCTGCTCTGATCAACCCTTGTTGCTGCTGATGTGGTTCTGACTATGGCTATGACTACATAGGGCTAGACCAGTTTCGACTGGTATTTGACTTTTGCCTTTAGAATGAAGAGTTTCAGGCAAGTGTAGAATATGTGAACATGGGTTCTTTCTGCTTTTCAGTTCCACCTTCACTTCTCTTTTCTCAGCAGAATTGGGAAGAGATTGGGGTGGAGTGCTAACTCCAGCAAGTGATTATTTGGAGGGATCTTCCAGACATTAGCCTGCCCTTCCTGCACCCACAATTGCCCATAGTTTGCCTGGCCTCTTCTTTTTTTTTTTTTCCCAGTTTTTTTAATTGAGTAAAATACATATAACATAAAATTTACCATCTTAACCATTTTTTATTAATACAGTTCATGGTTTTAAATGCATTTATAATGTGCAGTTATCACTACCACAATCTCCATAATTCTTTTCATCTTGTAAAACTGAAACCCTGCACACGTTAAACAATAAATCTCCATTCTCCTCTTTCCCCAGTCCCTGAGCAACCACCATTATACTCTCTATTGATTTTGACTAAATACCTCACGTAAGTGGAATCATATAGTATTTGTGTTTTTGTGACTGATTTATTTCACTTAGCATAATGTTCTTGAAGTTCGTCCATGTTGTATTGCAGAATTTTCTTCCTTTTTAAGACTGGATAATATTCCATTGTATATATATACTACATTATGATTATGCATTCATCTGTCTGTGGACACTTGGGTTGCTTCTGCACTTTAGCTATTGTGAATAATACTGCAGTGAACATGAGTGTACAAACATCTCTTCGAGACCCTGCATTCAATCTTTAGGGTATCTATCCAGAAATGGAATTGCTTGATCATATGGTGAGTCTTACTTTTAATTTTTTGAAGAACTGCCGTACTGTATTCCACAGCAGCTGTACCATTTAATAATCCTGCTGTGTGCAAGGATTCCAGTGTCTCCACAATCTTGCCAATACTTGTTTTCTGTGTGTGTGTGTGTGTATGTATACTTATATTAGCCATCCTAGTGGATGTGAGGTAGTATATTATTGTACTTTTGATTTGCATTTCCCTAATTCTCCCTTCAATTCTGTCATCAATATTTTGATGCTCTGTTATCAGCTGTATAAATGTTTAGAATTGTTACATCATCTTGCAGTTTTGGAACCTTTTTTAATGTATAATGTTCTTTGTCTCTTGTAACTTTCTGATTTCAAGTCTATTTTTCTGATATTACTATAGACATCTCTAGTTTCTTTTTTTGGGGGGGTAGGGCAGCGAGGGACTGAGGGAGACGGAGAGAAAGAATCTTAAGTAGGTCCACACTCAACACAGAGCCTGATGCAGGACTTGATCTCACAACACTGAGATCATGACCTGAGCCTATATCAAGAATTGGATGCTTAACTGACTGAGCCACCCAGGTCTCCCCCACCCCCAGTTTCTTTTCGTTACTATTTGCACAGAATATCATTTTCCATTCTTGCACATTCAATCTATATGTGTTTTTGGATCTAAAGTGAGTCTCTTGTAGATAGCATATAGATGGATCAAGTGTTTTTAATCTATTCTGCCAGTCTCTATTTTTTGATTGGAAAGCTTAATCCATTTACATTTAAAGTAATTACTAATTAGGGGAGAAATTCTGTCCTGTTTGTTTTCTGTATATGCTACTTACAGCTTTTTTTGTCCTCCATATACTGTATTACTATCTTTTTGTTTAGTTCATTTTTTTGTAGTAAAATGGTTAAATTCCTTTCTCATTTTCTTTTTTAAATTGTATAATTAACATATAATGATTCAACAATCCAATACATCCTACATTGTGCATCAAAGTAAGTATACTCTTAATCCCCTTTTTCTACTTCACTCATCTTCCCCACCCACCTTCCCTCTGGCAACCACCAATTTGTTCTTTGTATTTAAGTGTCTGTTTTTTTGTTTGTCTCCTTTTTTCTTTGTCCATTTGGTTTCTTAAATTCCACATATGAGTGAAATTAAAAGGTATTTGTCTTTCTCTGACTGACATTTCACTTAGCATAATACCATCTAGGTCTATCTCCATGTTGTTGCAAATAGCAAGATCTGTTTTTGTGGCTGAGTAATATTCCTGTGTGTGTGTGTGTGTGTGTGTACACACCACATTTTCTTTATTAATCTGTCAGGGGACACTTAGATTGCTTCTGTATCTTGGTTATTGTAAATAATGCTTCCATAAACATAAGGGTCCTTATATCTTTTCAAATTAGTGTTTTTGCTTTCTTTGTATAAATAGTAGTGCAGTTACTGGATCATATGGTAATTTTATTTTTAATTTTTTTGAGGAACCTCCATACTGTTTTCCACAGCAGCTGCACCACTTTGTATTCCCACCAATAGTGCATGAGGGTTCCTTTTTAGATGTGGAGAACATCTTTACCAACACTTGTTATTTCTTGTGTTTTTGATTTTAGCTATTCTGACTGGTGTAAGGTGATACCTCACTGTGGCTTTGATTTGCATTTCCTTGATGAATAGTGATGTTGAGCATCATTTCATGTGTCTGTTGGCCATCTGTATGTCTTTCTTAGAAAAATGTCTATTCAGGTCCTCTGCCCATTTTCTTTTTTTTCTTTTTTTTTCAAATTTTAAGTTGGTTCCATGCCTAATGTGGGGCTTAAACTCATGATCTTGAGATCAAGAGTTGCATGCTCTACCAGCTGAGCCAGCCAGGTGCCCCCATCTGCCCATTTTTTTAACTGGATGATCTGTTTTTTGGTGGTGGTGTTTTGTTTTTTTTTTAATTTTTTTTTTTTTTAAGATTTTATTTATTTTTATTTGACAGAGAGAGACACAGTGAGAGAGGGAACACAAGCAGGGGGAGTGGGAGAGGGAGAAGCAGGCTCCCCGCTGAGCAGGGAGCCCGATGTGGGGCTCGATCCCAGGACCCTGGGATCATGACCTGAGCCGAAGGCAGACGCTTAATGACTGAGCCACCCAGGCGCCCCTGGTGTTGAGTTTTATGAATTCTTTATATATTTTGGATATTAACCCCTTATTGGATATATCATTTGCAAATACCTTCTCTCATCCAGTAGGTTGTCTTTTTGTTTTGTTGATGGTTTCCCTCGCTGTGCAAAGGCTTTTTATTTTGCTCTAGTTTCAGTAGTGTAGTTGTGCTTTTGTTTCCCTTGCCTGAAGAGACCTATCAAGAAAAAATGTTTCTATGGCTGATGTTAAAGAATTTAATACAAATTTCTTTATCTCATGTCTTCTTTATCCATTCATCAATTGATGGACACTTGGGCTGCTTCTGTATCTTGGCTATTGTAAATAATGTTGCTATAAACATAGGGGTGCATGTATTCCTTTGAATTAGTGTTTTTGTATTCTTTGGGTAAATACCCAGTAGTGCAATTGCTGGATTGTAGGGTAGTTCCATTTTTAACTCTTTGAGGAACCTCCATACTGTTTTCCACAGTGGCTGCACCAGTTTGCATCCCCACCAGTGTACAAGGGTTCCTTTTTCTCCACCTCTTCGCCAACACCTGTTTCTTGTGTTGTTGATTTTAGTCAGTCTGACAGGTGTGAGGTGATATTTCATTGTAGTTTTGATTTGCATTTCCCTGATGATGAGTGATGTTGAGCATCTTTTCATGGGTTTGTTAGCCATTTGTATGTCTTTTTTTTTTTTTAGGATTTTTTTTTTTTTAAGATTTTTATTTATTTAAGAGAGAGAGAGTGAGAGAGAGCATGAGAGGAGAGAGGGTCAGAGGGAGAAGCAGACTCCCCACTGAGCGGGGAGCCCGATGTGGGACTCGATCCTGGGACTCCAGGATCATGACCTGAGCTGAAGGCAGTCGCTTAACCAACTGAGCCACCCAGGCGCCATAGGATTTTATTTATTTGAGAGAGACAGAGCACAAGCAGGGAGAGTGGCAGGCAGACAGCTGAGCAGGGAGCCCGACATGGGGCTCGATCCCACAACTCTGGGATCATGACCCAAGCCAAAGGCAGACACTTAAGCCAGCTGAGCCACCCAGGCACCCCAGCCATCTGGATGTCTTCTTTGGAAAAATGTCTGTTCATATATTCTGCCCATTTTTAATTGGATTATTTTGGGGTGTTAAGTTTTATAAGTTCTTTATATATTTGGATACTAACTCTTTATTGGATATGTCATTTGCAAATATTCCCTCCCATTTCATAGGTTGCTGTTTAGTTTTGTTGATTGTTCTTTCACCGTGCAGAGCTTTTTATTTTGATGTAGTCCCAATAGTTTATTTCTGCTTTTGTTTCCTTTGTGTCAGGAGACATATCTAGAAAAATGTTGCTATGGTTGATGTTGGAGATATTACTGTGTGTGTTCTCTTCTAGGATTTTTATGGTTTCAGATCTCCTATTTAGGTCTTTAATCCATTTCAAATTTATTTTTATATATGGTGTAAGAAAGTGGTCTAGTTTCTTTGTTTTGCATGTTGCTGTCCGGTTTTCCCAACAACATTTGTTGAAGAGACTGTCCTTTTCCCATTGGGTATTCTTTCCTGCTTTGTCAAGGATTAATTGACTATATAGTTGTGGGTTTATTTCTGGGTTTTCTATTCTGTTCTGTTGATCTATGTGTCTGTTTTTGTGCCTGTACCATACTGTTCTGATTACTAGTTTGTAATAGTCTGGAATTGTGATGCCTCTAGCTTTGCTTTGCTTTTTCAAGGTTTCTTTGGCTATTCGGGGTCCATTGTGGTTCCATACAATTTTTCAGGATTATTATGGCTCTGTGAATAATGCTGTTGGTATTTTGATAGGGATTGTGCTAAATGTATAGATTTCTTTGGATAATTATAGACCTTTTAACCATATTTGTTCTTCCAACCATGAGCATGGAATGTCTTTCCAGTCCCCTACTATTACTGTAT
The DNA here is from genome assembly GCF_002201575.2 of Neomonachus schauinslandi. NCBI lineage: Eukaryota > Metazoa > Chordata > Mammalia > Carnivora > Phocidae > Neomonachus > Neomonachus schauinslandi. The sequence goes on from NC_058404.1 coordinate 43,864,631, forward strand.
TACTGTCAACTTTTTCCTTTATGTCTGTTAATAGTTGCTTTATGTATTTAGGTGCTCCCATGTTGGGTGCATAACTATTTACAATTGTTATATCCTCTTGTTGGATTGTTCCCTTTATCATTATGTAGTGTCCTTTGTCTCTTGTTACAATCTTTCTTTTAAGGTCTGTTTTGTCTAATAAGTATTGCTACTCTGTTTTTTGTTTTTTTTTTTTTTTAATTCTTTGCCTAATAAATGCTTCTCCATCCCTTCGTTTTCAGTCTGCATGTATCTTTGGGTCTGAAGTGATTCTCTTGTAGGCAGCATATACATAGGTCTTGCTTTTTTATCCATTCAGTAACCCTATGTCTTTATTAGAGCATTTAGTCCATTTAAATTTAAAGTAATTATTGATAGGTATATACTCCTAACATTTGTTACTTGTTTTATGGTTGTGTTTTAAAGATTTTATTTATTTATCTATTTATCTATTTATTTATTTATAAGAGGGTGTGCACACATGCGTGTGTGCAGATGGCGGGGAGGAGCAGAAGGGGGAAAGAGAGGGAGAGGAAGAGAATCTCAAGTGGACTCTGTGCCGAGTGTGGAGTCCGGCAGGGCCTGATCTCACCACCCTGAGATCATGACCTCAGCTGAAACCAACTGAGCCACCCAGATGCCCCTACTTGTTTTATGGTTGTTCTTATAGTTCTCTGTTCCTTCCTTCTCGAATGCTCTTTTGCCATATGCTTTGATGGCCTTCTTCAGTGATATGCCTGGATTCCATTTTCTTTATTTTTTGTGTATCTATTACAGGTTTTTGATTTGTGGTTGTTTTTAGGTTTATATATAACATCTTACAGGTTGCTTAAGTTTGAACTCATTCTAAAAGCAATAAATTATTACTTCCCTCCACCAACTACAGTGTATGTATAGGATGTCTTACTTTACATTCTTTTATTTTGTGACTCCCTTGGCTGATTTTTATAGGTATAATTGATTTTATTGCTTTTGTGCTTTAACCTCCATACAGGTTTTATAAGTGATTAATCTACTACTTTTGTTATATTTTTGCATTTATCTTTGAAATTTTTTCCTTTCATAATTTTCTTAATCCTCTTATGACCTTTTCTATTCACTCGTAAAGGAAAGAATTTCCTTTATTATTTCTTATAAGGCTGGTTTAATGGTGATGAACTTCTTTAAGTTTTGTTTGTCTGTGAAACTCTTTATCTCTCCTTCTATTTTGAAGGATAACCTTGCTGGGTAGAGTATTCTTGGATGGAGGTTTTTTCCTTTCAGTACTTTGAATATCTCATGTCACTCTCTTCTGATTTGCAATGTTTTTGCTGAAAAATCAGCTAATAGGTTTATTAAGTGTTTTGGTGTGGACCTCCTTGGGTTGATTTTGTTGGGGGCACTCTCATTTCCTTTTGTGTGTGTTCAGTAGCTATTTTCTATGTGGTTAGCATGGGGATTACATGTAACATCCTAAAGTTCTAACACTCTAATTTGAATGTATTGTAGTTTAACTTCAATAACATATAAAAACTCTGCTCCTTTACAGGTCCATCTCTACCTCTTTATATCTATATATAAGTATAGATATATATAAAATATATCTAAAATTTATTATATATTTTGACATTTGATGTCAAAAAGTACATGTATCTTTATTTACAAATAAATATGTGCCCCAAAACTTAGACTGATAATCCTTTTAAATACATTTGTCTTTAAATTTTGAAAAAAAACAAGATTTAGAGTTACAAACCAAAGGTAAACAATACAAGGTTTTAGACTAATACTTTTTTTTTTAATTTACTGGTCTTTTAAATCATGTAGAAAATTTTTAAATGTAGTACCAACCATCGTTACAATAATACTTAATCTATATTGAAATCTTTATTTCTTCACACAGCTACACATTACTGTAAGGTATTCTTTTATTGCATCCTATAGGACTCCCTTGAGCATTTCTTGCATCACATGTCTCTTGGCAAGAAACTCTCTCAGCTTTTGTTTATCTGGGAATGTCTTAATTTCTTTCATACTTTTGAAGAAGAAATTTGCTGGTCTAAGTTTTGAGTGACAGTTTTTCTCTTTTAGTACTTTGAATATATCAGCTCACTACATTCTGGTCTCCAGAGTTTCTGATGAACAGTCTGCTGATAATCTTACCGAGCATTTCTTTTGTGTGATGATTTGTTTCTATCTTGTTTTCAAGACTCTTATCTTTCAGCTTTTGAAGATTTGATTATGTGTGTCAGTGTGGTTCTCTTTAAATTCATCTTACTTGGAGGTCATTGAGCTTCTTGAATGTTTATATTCATGTCTTTCATCAGATTTAGGAAGTTTTCAGCCATTCTTTCTTTTTTTTTTTTTTTTTAATTCTTATTTATTTATTTGACAGAGAGAGAGACAGCGAGAGAGGGAACACAAGCAGGGGGAGTGGGAGAGGGAGAAGCAGGCTCCCGGCCGAGCAGGGAGCCCAATGCGGGGCTCGATCCCAGGACCCTGTGATCACGACCCGAGCCGAAGGCAGACGCCCAACGACCGAGCCACCCAGGCGCCCCTCAGCCATTATTTCTTCAGATATTCTCTGTGCCCTTTCTCTCTTCTCCTGGGAGCCCTATGATACATATGTTGGTCCACTGGATGGTGTCATATAGGTCCCTTAGGCACTGTTCTTTTCAGTCTTTTTTATTTCTGTTTCTCAGTCTCAATAATATCCATTATACAGTCTCCAAGTTTGCTGGTTTTCTTCTGCCTGTTCAGATCTGCATTTGAATCCGTCTAGGGAATTTTCATTTCACTTACTGTACTTTTCAACTCTAGAAGTTATTTTTGGTTATATTTTAGATGTTCTCTTCATTAATATTTCCACTTTTGTTTACTTTGTCCACACTGCCCTTTGGTTCTTTGAGCATCTTTAAAACAATTGTTTTAAGGTCTTTGGTCAGTATAACTGCCATGAGGTCTTTGTTAGCAACAGTTTCTGTTGATTTAATGTTTTCCTTTGGGCCATACTTCCTGTTTCTTTGTTTGCCTTGTGAGTTTTGTTGAAAACTGGGCATTTGAATCTAATAACATTGTAATTTTGGAAATCAGATTCTTCCCCTTCTTAGGGCTTTGCTGTTTTTGGTTAGTTTTCTTTCTTTCTTTCTTTCTTTTTTATTGTTTTAGGTTAGGACTGTGCTGGGACTTAAGGTCTCCTAAGTTCCTTTGTGAGCTTTTCTCTGTCCTGGCATGCATTGTCATTTCCTGATTATTTACATATACTCAGTTGTTTTTGAATGTCTAGTTTCAGTGTCTGACCCCCAAAAGAGGAGAAAGAGCAAAATAAAGGGCAGGGGAGGATGGCACTTGCCCATTAAATCCTCTGGAAGTCACTTTTGCTAGAGAGGTCGATGTAGCAAGAATGGCTGCCTACCTGTTTGCACGCGTGTGATCAGAAGCAGCAATCAGAGCACAGATTCCCAGTATTTATAGGATAGTGCCCTGCATTGTGGGTGAGCATGGGGATAGGGCTCATTTTGTACTGAGAGTAGAAATAACCTGCACTTCACTGTCCAAGTCTTCCCAGGAAGTTGCAAGACTTCAGTAAACTCTAGAGTTCAAAAATCGTTTGTATCAGGTGGACTCTGCAAGTGCATTTGTTATCTGGGTGGGGGGACACAAATTCCTTGTTCTTCCTCCTCCACCGTCTCCCAAGAATTCTATCAGTCTGGTCTGTTTTTGATAAAAATTTCTCCAGCCTCAGGCCTCCTCTTCCTCCTACCCACACTCATTCTTTTAAGATTTTTTAAAATTAATTAATTAATTAATTAATTTTAGAGGGAGAGAGTGCATGTACACGTGCAAGTAGGGGGAGGGGCAGAGGGAGAAAGAACCCAAAGGACTCCAAGCTGAGTACAGAGCCCAGTGTGGGTCTCAATCCCACAACTGGAACATCATGACCTGACCCGAAACCACAAGTCAAACACTTAACTGACTGAGAGCCACCCAGGCACCCCTGGGAGTGTGATTTTTGTATTTTGATGTTTTTGTGTGTTACCATAAGAATGAAGGTTTTTGGTGTCTTCTGACATTCTGAACTGGAAGTGTTCTAGTCCTAATACCCATTCTTAATCATCTTTGATCTTTTTTTTGTTTTTAATTTCTTAAAATTTTTAAAAAGATTTTATTTATTTGAGAGAGAGAGAAATAGCAATAGATAACACGAGTGGGGGAGGAGGAGAGGGAGAGGTCAGAAGCAGGCTCCTTGCTGAGCACAGAGCCTAACACAGGGCTCAGTCCCAGGACTCCGGGATCATGACCTGAGCCAAAGGCAGATGCTTAACCGCCTGAGCCGCCCAGGAGCCCCGATCTGTTTTTTAGATGGTTGCCAGAGTAGTTTTTCAAATGTGTGACTGATCATATAGTGGTCTCTAGTTGTTTTCTTACCCCAGCTGTAATCTAGGCCTTTGCTTGTGTTCTACTTGGAATCCTTTTACCCTTCTTTCCTGCATGAATTGTCTGCTGATCTTTCATTACACCTTTTCCTGAGGCATAACATTCATTTCTCCCTCCAGATGACAAATGTCTTACACTTTTCTGTTCTTACAGTGTTTTGCTTATACCTTTATAATGTTATTTATAATTTATCACTAGCATTTACTTTGTGTCTGTCTCCCCAGTTTTAATTTGGGTTCCATGAATATTTGGATTGTATCAAAGTAATTTTTAATTTTCTGAGACTAGCACAATTGCTTGTATTTAGTGTCTTTGAGTGTTCTATGAATGAATGGAGACAGATCTAAAAGAACATTTCAAACTTTCAGCAGATACTGATTTTTCTACTTGATCCTTGTCATTATACTCAGCGCTAGCAATACCAAGTCAAACAAACATAGTCCTGCTTTCAGGGTACTCATTAATTTATTTAGTGTATTTACTCTTTTACTAGAGTGGTTTAATAATATACATTTAACATTTATGTTTCAGTATTGTGATTTGTCAGTGTACCTGGGTGGCTCCATCGGTTAAGCATCTGCCTTTGGCTCAGGTCATGATCCCAGGGTCCTGGGATCGAGCCCCACTACGGACTCCCTGCTCAGCGGGAAGCCTGCTTCTCCACTCTCCCACTCCCCCTGCTTGTATTCCCTCTCTCTCGCTGTGTCTCTCTCTGTCAAATAAATAAAATCTTTTAAAAAAATTTTTTAAGTTCCTTGTTAACAGGAATCATGTCTTTCACTTCTACTGGCAGCTTATATAGAGCCAGGTATATAGTATCTCACACTCAGTGGTTGGTTAGCAAATTTTAAAGAAAGAGGTGATATCAGTGAACACTTCAGATGAATTTGTTTCTATTTTTCACTCCATTGATCTCATTATGTCCCTTCTCTGTGCTTCAGAATATCTGTATTTCCTTGATCTAGCTCGTTCTCAACAGCTTTTAAAGATAAATGTAGTTGGCTATTGAATAACACAAGGGTTAGGGGCACACACCCCCCCCACACGCAGTCAAAAACCAGTGTATAACTTTTGACTTCTCAAAAACTTAACTACTAGACGAACCATGAGAGACTATGGCCTCTGAGAAACAAACTGAGGGTTCTAGAGGGGAGGGGGTGAAGGGATGGGTTAGCCTGGTGATGGGTATTAAAGAGGGCACGTATTGAATGGAGCACTGGGTGTTACACGCAAACAATGAATCATGGAACACTACATCAAAAACTAATGATGTAATGTATGGTGATTAACATAATAATAATAAAAAAAACTACTAATAGCCTGCCATTGACCAGAAGCCTTACCAATAACATAAACAGTAGATTTAACACATCTTTTGTATGTTAAATGTATCACATACTGTATTCTTACAACAAAGTAAGCTAGGGAGAAGGAAATGTTAAAATCATAAGGAAGAGGGGGCGCCTGGGTGGCTCAGTTGGTTAAGCGACTGCCTTCGGCTCAGGTCATGATCCCGGAGTCCTGGGATCGAGTCCCACATCGGGCTCCCGGCTCGGCGGGGAGCCTGCTTCTCCCTCTGACCCTATCCCCTCTCATGCTGTTTCTCTCTCTCTCTCTCTCTCTCTCAAAAAAAAAAAAAAATCATAAGAAAATGCACTTACAGTATTGTACTGAATTGAAAAAATTAATGTATTTAAGTGCACCCACACAGTTCAAACTCATGTTGTTCAAGAGTCAACTGTATATATCTTATATCCCTCTTAACAACCCTGACAAGAAGGTAAGGTGGTCGTTTATCTCCACTTTTCAACTGAGGAAACAGTGTTCAAGATCATAGCCAAGGAACAGCAGAGTCAGACTCAGTCCCAGATCTCCTGATCCCAATCCAGTGTCCTTCCTCTGTGTTTCCTTGTCTGTGAATTAAGAGTTTCTTCCTGGGGCGCCTGGGTGGCTCAGTTGGTTAGGCGACTGCCTTCGGCTCAGGTCATGATCCTGGAGTCCCGGGATCGAGTCCCGCATCGGGCTCCCTGCTCAGCGGGGAGTCTGCTTCTCCCTCTGACCCTCCCCCCTCTCATGTACTCTCTCTCTCTCTCTCATTCTCGCTCTCTCAAATAAATAAATAAATCAATCTTAAAAAAAAAAAAAAAAGAGTTTCTTCCTGATCTCAGTACCCTATGGTATCCACCTTTTAACACAGTGTATCAGTAAGAAGTCTTTCAGAAGTCACGGAAATGTGTTAACTTTAGCAAAATGGGAATTAGTTGATAAAATTATGGAGAGTCTCAAGATTGGTGAGAAGGTTTAGCATCAAGCTGGGAAATGGACAGGAGTCAGGGTAGCTCCTAAAGTTCCAGAAGCAGGGACCTAAAGAGACACTACCAAAATCCAAGTGATTTTCATTCTCTGCTCAAGATTCAGAGCAAGGAGGAACATTATGTTGGCATGACTTGAGTCATCTTTATGTCCTTTGGTTAGTACAGTGGTTCTCAGCTGGGGGCAGTTATATCCTCCCAGTGGGCAATGTCTAGAGGCATTTTTAGTTATAACTAGGAGCAATTGCTGCTGGCATCTAGTGGGTAGAGGCCAGGAATGCTAAATATCCTATAGTGTCAGCCCCTGCAAAACAGAATTATCTAGCCCCATAGATCAAAAGTGCTGAAAAGCCTTGGATGAGGGGAAGGCACCTGGGTTAATAGTCTTACCAGACTTACCCTGTTGGAGGTAGAAGAAAACTAAATGTTCTTACCAAAAATGGTAGAATAGATGCTGGAGAGCCAAAGACAACACAAAAAAATGTAGTACAAACTGGAGTAATAATGTCAGTTTTGGACTGTGAAGATCAATACACATTTGTAAATGGAATACTTGAGGTGTTTTAGGAAAAAAGGGACATTTATAAAATATTTTAAGTTCTGAACTTAAACTCCAGAAATATTCTAAATGATTATGTTTAAAAAGTATTCTTTGAATTGAAACTTAAAAAGAATAATGTATAAAGAATGAATAGTGTAAAAAAAATGAATGTATAGTGTGTGTGTATTTAATTCAGTAATAATTTAGGTTTTTGAGGGGAATTGTGAATAACCTATGCCATGCAATTAGAATCAAACTGCCACTTAACTGTGAACCAAACTAAAGCACTTTTCAGGGAACTTCCAGTTCAAAATAGAACAGCTTATTCTCTTGAACCACCAAAATCATACCCAGCTAGAACATAATTATATTCTCTAAATGGGAAACACATTATTCTTCAAACTGATTCAATCAGTTTTTTGCTATTTTTTTGCTAATTACTAGTTAAAAATGTTTCACATTATACTTTTTGCTAATTAACTACTTAGTTAAAGCAAAAATGTTTCACATTATACCTGATTGTAGGATAATATTTAGTAAAGGACCCTTTCACTAATTAGCAACTTTGGATGTTGCTTATACATAAAAAAATGTGACTTTTTGCTCATTAATTAGTTAAAGCAAAATGTTTCACATTGTACCTGATTGTAAGATTATATTTAGTAAAGGACCCTTTCACTAATTAGCAACTTTGGATGTTGCTTATACATAAAAATATGAAGATGGTAGATCTGTAGAATGTGCAGTCATAGAATTTTTCTAACAGTTTACCTTGTTCTTTGCCTAGACAGTAATTCATGTTAAATCCAAATCATAGGAAGATTGATTCAGCCCCTAATTTTCCTACCATTCCTTTTAACTTCGAGTATGTGCCATAGTATGTGACTCATCACTGGCTTATTTTTGCTTTCATATTTTAGAACACCTTTGCTGTACCAGGTCTGTTTTACTACCCTGAGGAAGTCTAGAAATGACTAGAAGCTTTCCCCCGTTCCCTTCTGACATGGTGGGTTTGGTCCCCCCTGTCAGAAGGATCTGCTGCCACATCTCCAGGCTGTGTGCTGAGTGAGCCTCTCCCTGCTTGCGGTCATTAACCCCAGACCCCACAGTTCACCTCAGCGGGGTGTCCGTTGCAGGTGAACCACTGTCTCCCAGAGAAGATCGTGGTGTACCGTGATGGAGTGTCTGATGGCCAACTAAAGACGGTTGCCAACTATGAGATTCCTCAGCTACAGAAGTGTTTTGAAGCTTTTGAGAATTATCAGCCCAAGATGGTAGTATTTGTAGTTCAGAAGAAAATCAGCACCAATCTGTACCTGGCTGCTACTGAGCACTTTGTGACTCCCTCCCCTGGGACTGTGGTAGATCATACCATAACAAGCTGTGAGTGGTAAGTGGGGAAAACATTATATTTCAACAAGAATAGGTTGGAGGAGTTATCTGTTCCCTGGATATTGGAATGGGGAGGTTGCCTAGAGAGATGTGGAATGGAATCCTCAGAGATTTTGCTGTTATAAAATATTTTCTAAAGGATTAAAAAGAAAACAACAATAAAGCTTTTACCTCTTAAGTATAAAATATTGAATGCACATTCTTTTCCTAAGGTTGTGCATACTTTTTAAACCTTCTGCATACAGTTTTGCTAGTTCATACTACCACTCTCAAATATCCTGTTGAGTCTGGAAACCTGAGCTGTAATCATGGTGGTCTGTGTATGTCCTTGATCCAGTCATTTGACCTCTCTGAGCCTTAGGTGGAGGAGCCAAAATGATCACCAAGATCTTTTCCAGCTCTCTTTAGCCAGATCTGGCCATATCATTCCTTTGTACCTTTTCATTCCTAGGGTGGACTTTTACCTTCTTGCTCATCATGTACGGCAGGGTTGTGGCATTCCTACCCATTATGTCTGTGTTCTCAACACTGCAAACCTGAGCCCTGATCACATGCAGAGGTGAGCTGACTGATAGATAATTTACTCTTTCTGTCTTGTAATTCTGGCCAGCTAGCTAAGATGGGGTCAATCCCCCCCACCACCCAGAATATTTACCCTTTGAGTTTCTTCTTGTCTTTCATGATAATGGTATCTTTTTGGAGAGTGATTGGTATTTCTTGTGCACATTAAAATTATTTGAAGAGCTTTTTTGGGGCGCCTGGGTGGCTCATTCGTTAAGCGTCTGCTTTCGGCTCAGGTCATGATCCCAGGATCCTGGGATCGAGCCCCACATCAGGCTCCCTGCTTGGCAGGAAACCTGCTTCTCCCTCTCCCACTTCCCCTGCTTGTGTTCCCTCTCTCGCTGTCTCTCTCTCTCTGTCCTATAAATAAATAAATAAAATCTTTAAAAAAATAAAATAAAATAAAATTACTTGAAGAGCTTTTATTTTTTTTTTAAGATTTTATTTATTTGACAGACAACAGCGAGAGAGGGAACACAAGGGGGGGGGGGGGAGGGTGGTGGGAGAGGGAGAAGCAGGCTTCCCGCTGAGCAGGGAGCCCGACATGGGGCTCCATCCCAGGACTCTGGGATCATGACCTGAGCCGAAGGCAAGACGCTTAACAACTGAGCCACCCAGGCGCCCCTATTTGAAGAGCTTTAAAAAAAATAGTGATGCCCAGGCTTTACCCCCAAGCAATGTAAGGCATTCTTATTTTAAAAACTACCGTGGGTGATTATGATACACAGTGAGTTTTGAGACCCAATGTCCTTGGGCTCAGATTATATCAGTACTTTGCTGGAGTACTTACCCTTCTGCAGCCTCTTCTTGAGAAAAAAAAAAAATCTCTTGTTGTTTACCTTCTTTTTTTTTTTAAGATTGATTTACTTATTTGTCAGGGTTGGGGGGAGGGAGCACAAACAGGGGGAGCAACAGGCAGAAGGAGAAGCTGGCTCCCTGCTGAGCAAGGAGCCTGATGCAGGACTTAGTCCCAGGACCCTGGGATCATGACTTGAGCTGAAGGCAGACGCTTAACTGACGGAGCCACCCAGGCGCCCCACCTTGTTTTGATCTAAAAACGGGGGCACCTGGGCGCCTGGGTGGCTCCGTCGGTTAAGCGACTGCCTTTGGCTCAGGTCATGATCCTGGAGTCCCGGGATCGAGTCCCGCATCGGGCTCCCTGCTCAGCAGGGAGTCTGCTTCTCCCTCTGACCCTCCCCCCTCTCATGTGCTCTCTCTCTCTCTAATAAATAAATAAAATCTTTAAAAAATAAAAAAAATAAAAAATAAATAAAAAATAAAAACGGGGGCACCTGAAGTGAGGGGATTTATCCATGTTACCCATGTCCTCTTGACTTACAAATAGTGGAAAGGAAATCCACTTAAAAATAATGATTCCCAAAAGTTGCATCATGTATTTCTCAGCCCCCAGTTTTTTGAACAGTATGCTGTGTGTCATACACCCATTTGTACATACATAATCATGTCCCAGATTGAAGGTGGAGTCATACGGATCGTATGTTCTTCTTGGCCTACAGGTTGACTTTCAAACTGTGCCACATGTACTGGAATTGGCCTGGCACCATCAGAGTTCCAGCTCCTTGCAAGTATGCCCACAAGCTCGCTTTCCTGTCAGGACAAATCTTGCATCATGAACCAGCCATCCAGCTGTGCGAGAACCTGTTCTTCCTGTGACTGGACCACCAGGATGTGGGCTGGTTAGGGAGGTTAGCGTTCTGAACTCAGCTGCGACTCTTGCAGGAGCAACAGGGACGGAAGGGGTTTTTTCACTGACCCAGTAGAATAAGATATCTTTTCTGCTTTTTTTTTCTCTTTTATACCTGATAGCACCAAGAAATAAGTTCCATTCTAAATATCAGCTGGAAATTGCCTTCTGGTCTTTGTAGACCAAGTGGAGGCAGTACTGCTCCTGCATAGATGGAGAGGTGAATACGGGGGAACCTGGAAGAGCCTCCACAGCCCAATGTGCTGTGGAGACCGGCAGAAGCAGCAATTACACCTCAGAAGTTCTGCTTACTAAGCAGTTCCCATTTCTGGCACCAGAGGTGATAATGAATGAAGTCATTCCACATTTCTTAAAGTAGAGGGTTGCTTTATTTGGGCAACAGAGAAAGGTAATAAAAAGGCCTGTGAGGCAAAGTTTTTCAAGATACTGCTATTGCTGGCAAGTGTGAAAGGCACGTAGTAAAACCAGCTGGTGGCCTAGTCAGGCCCTTCTGACCTAATCTTGTCTGCAGATTGAGTTTGTGACACCTGTGACATGAGTTGGCTTTGAAGCTTTCGAAAGGGGCCTTTAGCCATTCCTTGGTCTCCTGAGAGAGGCCAGATAAAGTTTTTTTCTGTATGTTTTAGTTGCCTTACAGTGTCCCATACTGATTTTTCTGTACCCCTCACCCCCGACACACATTTGCTCTGTTATTGATCTTTAATAAGTTTCAGTTTTTAAATTAAGAATCAGAACATGGTGAAATTCAACAGCTAAGAAGGTTCATGACAGAGTGTGAGTCTTTCTTAAACCTTTCTCTCGGATGTGTGGCCTTCTTTCCGTTGATGTGTTTGTAAATGGAATCACTCATTTCCCTTGCTCAGTAACCTATTCCTGGCTCTTGGCTCATTTTGTTAGGAATTTTTCTGAATCCAGCTTAAGATTTCCAGAAGTCAGCTTTGGAAAACATGACACTCCTGCCAAAGTCCAGATTTTCAGCTTAGAAAGTTGTCACTCTGCCTGTGGGTTTTTTGTGTTTATTTTCCCCTGTTTTAAAATCTTCTAACCCTTTTGGGGTTAATTCAGTTTTAACTTGCTTTAACTGGTTTTAAAAGCCAGTTTTATTTACCCTTTTCGAATTTGTATTTATTTATTTTTTGGTGTGATGGCATGGAGGGGACAAAGCGGAAATTCCCATTTAATAGGACAGTGTGTGAGAAGAGAAACTTTAGCTTAAAAAACTCCTTAGAAGAAGAAAACCAAGCAAGTTTTCAGTTTGTTGTGGTGCCCAGCCTCTGCTTCAAAGTTCTGTTGAAGAACTTTGAGCGTTGATAGTCCTTAAGTGCACTTCTGGTTTCATTTGGAGTGCAGGACATAGGGTAAGGCTAAGACCTGGAATTTAAAACCACTGAATCAAACAAATTGGATCACTGGTCTCTGGCTTAACTGATCAGCTTTCTGATTCTCTTTGGAAGCATTTTGAATTTTGAATTTCTCTTTTGAAGTTGGATTTCCTAATACTCATTTTCACTTATATAATCAGAAAAGACAAATGCTTGAATATAATACAAAAATTTCTTCACTTTTTATTCCTGTTTTCTTGCCTTGTTTTTCAGTCTTAATGTGAAATGATTGGGCTGTGGGGTAGGAAATAAATAAAAACAAATTTGTGTAAATGTGAATTTGTGTTTGAAATAGTGCTGTTGATATATTGGCATAGTTCTTTTCCTTCCTAGAGCTGCAACACTTGTTAGAATTATTAGTTTATTATTCAATATGAAGATGCATCTCTAGTGTTAGTAGCAAGGTAATTTCACTGTGACCTGCTAGTAAGATTTCTTGGTAAAGTCACTAACAGTCTTCTAGGGTCAATTGAGGGATGTGTCTGTGTGCATGTGTGTGTGTGTGTGTGTGTGTGTTGTTTTTCAAATCTCTTTTCCCATTTCCCATCAGCTTCTATTACCTATGTGAGAGCCAGCTCCAAGAGTGGCCTCTCCGTTCCCCTTTTTCCAATAATGCTTGCCCTTCTTTCTGTAACCCTTAAAAATGCCTTCCCAAAGCACAGTGGCTGCTTGCTTCACCACTACATCTCCTTGTATTTATTTAGAAACTCCATTTTGAAATGGTGCAGTGCTTCTTGAACTCATTCTTTTTTTTTTTTTTTTTAGATTTTATTTATTTATTAGAGAGCACAAGCAGGGGGATAGGCAGAGGGAAAAGCAAACTCCCTGATGAGCAGGGAGCCAATGTGGGGCTTGATTCCAGGATTCCAGGATCATGACCTGAGCTGAAAGCAGACGCTTAACTAACTGAGCCACCCAGGCGCACTCATTCTAGATAGAACCTAATTTTTCTTAAGTAGGCTCAAATAAATAAAAGTGGGCTCTATGCCCAACGTGGGGCTTGAATTCATGACCCCAAGATCAAGATTCTCATGCTCTGCCGACTGAACCATCTAGGCGCCCCTAGACAGAGCCTAATTTCTGTACAATGTTACAGGGCAACATTTCGTTGAATGGTGTGTAAAAGGAAGCAGTTTTTTAAATAGACTACCTTTCTATATGCCTGAAATTTCTCAGTGATTTAAGATTACTGGAGAAGACCCTACTTTCACTTTGTGGCTCCATACCTAGCTTTACCTGAGTTTCTTAGTAAGTTGTCCTGTCTGAATTTATTTTCTTTCTTTAAAAACAAATGAGGAAAATCAAGAGAATGAGAAAACAAGCCATAGACTTAGGGAAAATATTTGCCAAAAACATATTTGATAAAAGACTTACCTGAAATAAAACAAAGAACTCTTAATAATAAGAAAACAAACAACCTGATTGAAAATCAGGCAAAAGACCTGAACAGACGTCTCACCAAAGATATGCAGTTGGCAAATAAGCATATTGAAAAGGTGTTCAACATCACATGTCATTACAGAATTACAAATTAAAACAAGATACCACTACACACCTATTAGAATGGCCAAAATCCGGAACACTGACAAGATCAAATGCCGACAAGGATGTGGAGCAATAGAAACTTCTATCGCTTGCTGGTAAGAATGCAAAAATGGTACAGCCACTTTGTAAGACAGTTTGGCAGTTTTTTTCCAAACACTCCAAAAGAGGTAAGGTGACTGAATGAATAAAAAAGCAAGACCCATCTATATGCTGCCTACAAGGGACTAACTTCAGACCTAAAGATACCTACAGACTGAAAATGAAAAGATGGAGAAGCATTTACCATGCAAATGGAAGTGAAAAGAAAGCTGGGGTAGCAATACTTGTATCAAACAATATAGACTTTAAAAGAAAGAGCAAAAGTTATATAAAGGAGGGGGCGCCTGGCTAGCTCAGTTTGTAGAGCATGGGACTCTTGATCTCAGGGTGGAGTTCAAGCCCAATGTTGGGGTTGAGATTACTTAAAATAATAAAATGGTTAAAGTGGCAAAGGTTATTATGTACTTTACTCCAATTAAAAAAAATTTTAGGGACCGCCTGGGTGGCTCAGTTGGTTGAGCATCCAACTGTTGGTTTCAGCTTGGGTCTTGATCTCGGGGCTGTGAGTTGAAGCCCTATATTGGCTCCGTGTGAAGCCTACTAAAAAACAATTTATTTAAACAAAAAAGGACACTATATGATCATAAAGGGAACAATCTATCATGAAGATACAATTGTAAATATTTATGCACCCAACATGGAAGCACCCAAATACATAAAGCAGCTAATTATAAACATAAAGGAAGTAATCAATAATAATGGTAGCAGGGGACTTTAACACCCTACTTACATCGATGGATAGATCATCCAAACAGAAAACCAACAAGGAAACAGTGGCTTGAATGACACATGGGACCAGATGGACCTAACAGCTATATTTAAAACATTCCAGTGGGATAACACATTCTTTTCAAGGGCACATGGAACATTCTCCGGAATAGATCACATGTTAGTCCACAAAACAAGTCTCAACAAATTCAAAAAGATTATATAAAGTCCTACCATGCATTTCTTCTGACCACGTTATGAAACTAGAAAAGAAAAAATCTGTAAAGAACAGAAATACATGGGGGCGCCTGAGTGGCTCAATCGGTTAAGACTTCTACTCTTGGTTTCTGCTCAGGTCATGATCTCAGGGTCATGAGATCAAGCCCTACAGTGGGCTCCTGCTCAGCGGGGAGTCTGCTGGGGGAGGGGGATTGTCTGCCTCTCCCTCTGTCCCTTCCCCACACTGGCGCACATACACTCTCTCAAATAAATAAAATCTTAAGAAAGATCTTATTTATTTATTTGACAGACAGCGAGAGAGGGAACACAAGCAGGGGGGAGTGGGAGAGGGAGAAGCAGGCTTCCCGCTAAGCAGAGAGCCTGATGCGGGGCTCGATCCCAGCACCCTAGGACCATGACCTGAACCGAAGGCGGATGCTTAACGACTGAGCCACCCAGGATCCCCAAATAATTTTTTTTTTAAGATTTTATTTATTTGAGAGAGAGTGAGTGAGTGAGCAGGAGCAGGGGAGGAGTAGAGGGAGAGGGAGAAGCAGACTCCCCGCTGAGCTGGGAGTCCAAAGCGGGGCTCTATCCCAGGACTCCAGGATCATGACCTGAGCTGAAGGCAGACGCTTAATTGACTGAGCCAACCAGGTGCCCCTAAATAAATAAAATCTTTTAAAAAAAACTCCACAAATACTTGGAGGTTAAATGACATACTACTAAACAATGAATGGGTCAACCAAGAAATCAAAGAGGAAATTAAAAAATGCTTGGAGAGACATGAAAATGATAACACAGTAGTCTAAAATCTTTAGGATGCAGTGAAAGCTGTTTAAGATGGAAGATTATAGCAATACAGGCCTATCCCAAGAAACAAGAAAAATTCAAATAAACAACATAACTTTACACCTAAAGGACTAGAAGAAGAAAAAACAAAACCCAAAACCAGTAGAAGGAAGGAGATAAGAAAGATTAGAGCAGAAATAAATGAAATAGAAACTAAAAAAAAAAAAAAAAAGGAAAAGATCAGTGAAACCAGGATCTTTTTTTGAAAATATCAACAAAATTGATAAACCTTTAGCCAGACTCATCAAAAACTAAACCTACTTTTACCATATTCTCTGAAAATCACATTCCTTGGGTTTTGCTCAAATGTGTTGAAAACTTAGGTCCAACAAAACCTTGCATGCAGATGTTTATAGCAGCTTTATTCATAATTGCCAAAACTTGGAAGCAACCGCGATGTCCTTCAGTAGGTGAATGCATAAATTAAATGCGGTGCATCCAGGTAATGGAATATTATTCAGAAAAAAAAAAACTATCAAGCCACAAAAAGACATGGAGGAAACTTAAATGTTTATTACTAAGTGAAAAGCCAATCCGAAAAGATTACATGCTGTATGATTCCAACTATCTGACATTCTGGAAAAGGCAAAAACTATGGAGACAGTGAAAAAATCAGGGGTTGGGGAGAGGGAGCAATGAACAGGCAGAGCACAGAGAATTTTTAGGGTAAGGAAACTATTCTGTATGATACTGTAATGGTGGATATATGTCATATATTTGTCCAAACCTGTAGAATGTGAAACACTAAGCATCAACCCTGATGTAAACTATGGACTTGGGGTGATTATGATGTGTCAGTGTGGGTTCATCACTTATGACACATGTACCATTTCTGGTGGAAGATGTTGGTAGTGGGGGAAGCTCTGTGTAATGGGAAATCTCTACTTTCCACTTAGTTTTGCTGTGAACCTAAAATTACTCTAAAATACAAAATATGTTTTTAAGTGAGTAAACTAGGGAGACCTCTGGCAACATGGCAGACTAAACTGACCATACTGACAAATGTTGGCCAAAATAGAAAAAAAACAATGTTTTGTTGTTGTTGTTAGGTAGCTGAATTTGGGGGAATGGAACGAGGGAAGGGAGGGAAGGAAGGGAAGGAAGAAGGAAAGAAAATATCGAGGTACAAGAAAGAAAGGGAAGCCAGAGTGGTAATAGTTGATGCCAACACAACTCCCAGGATTATGGATAAAAGGGCAAGGGCAGGAGCACTGAGGATTCTTGTTCCAGTTAAGCATAGAAGATGCCTATGAGGTGCTGGACTACAGGAGTAAAGTCTCCCGGATGAAGAGAGCTGGAGCCTGAAAGAGACCCTGCCAACCATCCTGGGGCAGCAACAAGGAACTTTGGGGTAAAAAGGCATCCATGAAAAATCCCAAAGCCTGGGCCACATGCAGATAAACATAGTCTGAATTTATATTATTAGCATGTGGAAGGACCACAAGCTGAAGCATTACCATAAACATTGGCTCAGACTGGTGAGAGAAACAAGTGCAGTCAATTGGATTGCAGCACGGAGAGGTATAAATGGAACCGTGCAAGAAAAGAGATAGGAGAGAATGAGAAGCTCCAATATTTGTCTAAGAGGAGCTCCTGCAAGCTGAGAAAGAATGAGTGGCAAAATATGAAAGATATAAAGACGGAATTTTCCAGAATTGGAGACAAATATCAAACTTCTACCTGAAGAACCTGAGGCTAAAGAAAAGCACATCCACTTCAAATGTACTGTAGTAAAACTACAGAAGCCCAAAGACAGAATCTTAGCAATGGTTAGAGGTGAAAGATTGCTGACAAAGAAAGGTCATCAAGCTAGCAGCTCACTTGTCATCAGCCACAACAGGTGTCTAATACAAAGGAATAATAACTTAAAAATGCACCATCAACTTGGAATTCTGTTGCCAGGTAAACATTCATTCGAAGGCAAGGACAAAAATAATGGTATTTTCTAATAAAGATCAGAGCAGAAATTAATGAAAGAGAATAGAAAAACAAGAGTTAGTTATTTAAAAAGATTAACGAAATGGGCAAACCTTGGGGTGCCTGGGTGGCTCAGTTGTTAAGCGTCTACCTTCGGCTCAGGTCATGGTCCCAGGGTCCTGGGATCGAGCCCCACATCGGGCTCTCTGCTCAGCGGGTAGCCTGCTTCTCCCTCTCCCCCTCCGCCTGCTTGTGTTCCCTCTCTGTCTCTCTGTTAGCATCAGCTTGTGTTCCCTCTCTGTCTCCCTCTCTGTCTCTCTGTCTTAAATAAATAAAGTCTTTTAAAAAAAATGGGCAAAACTTTAGCTAGATTGGCCAAAAGAAAAAAAAAAAGAAAGTACAAAAATCGGGAGTGAAATAAGGGATTACTGACCTGACAGAAATAAAAAGGATTGTAAAGGGAATACTATGAATGGTTAGAATTAGAGACAAATATCAATCCTCTATATGCCAAGAAATTAAGTTATCGTAGATGAAATGGGCAAATTCCTATGTTTGCTACTTAAATGTTATTTTTACCAATTGTCTTTTTTGTCTGCCAAAACCATTAGATGGGGCACCTGGGTGGCTCAGCCGTTAAGCACCTGCCTTCAGCTCAGGTTATGATCCCAGGGTCCTGGGATCCCATCCAGCATCTGGTTCCCTGCTCAGCAGGGAGCCTGCTTCTTTCTCTGCCTCTGCCACTCCGCCTGCTTGTGCTCTCTCTCTCTGTGTGTCAAATAAGTAAAATTAAAAAAAAAAAATTAGGTAACAGAAGTGACTGAAGCTAAAGGCATTCTAAATCTTTTTATTATGTTATATCACCATACATCACATCATTAGTTTTTGATGTAGTGTTCCATGATTCATTGATTGCGTGTAACACCCAGTGCTCCAGGCAGTACGTGCCCTCATTAATACCCATCACCAGGCTAACCCATCCCCCCACCCCCCAAGGCATTCTAAATCTTTTGGCTAACAGAGTGTGAGGTTCTGGTCCTCTGACATGATTTTGGGGAAACGAGAGTTCCCTCTGACCCTCTTAAATTCATTAAACCATGCCAAAACATGAAAAATGCATTTTTCCCCTTGAAAGTGTCTTAGAAACCTGGTCATTGATTTCTCTCTTCATTCTCTTTCAGCTGACCTGTAGGCTGCAAATCAGAAAGAGGATCTTTGCCCCACCTGCTGATCAAGTTGCCTACCTTGTGAACACAAACCACAGAAGGGTGTTTGATTTTCTGAGTCCCCAGTCCCACCCTATACACACTCAGGGCTGGGGTCTCATTTCTCTGACTTCTTTCCCAAGCCTGTCCCATTCACTTCAGCTATGGGTAATCTGCATATCTTTTGGCTGGTAGCTGTGGTAACTTGTCAGAAGGGAAATAGTCATGAAAATGCCTGGTGTTTGTGCTTAGTTCCCTTAAATATCGTCCAACAAACTTTTAGTGAGCTGGCCTATTCATTCATCCAAGAAATACTGAGAATCTATTACATGCAAGATGTTATGTTAGGAGATGCCGGTATATACAGAAATCTTTGGTAATCAAGACAGTTTAAGGTCTAATGAGGTTAGAGATAAAAATGAAATAATTTTTTTTCTAAGATTTTTAAAATTTATTTGACAGAAAGAGCACAAGCAGGGGGAGTGGCAGGCAGAGGGAGACGGAGAAGCAGGATTCCCGCCGAGCAGGGAGCCCGATTGGGGCTCCGGTCTGAGCTGAAGGCTGAGCCACCCAGGCACCCCAAAATGAAATAAATTTTAAGGGGAAAATGCAAGTACCATAAACCATATAAAATGTTTTAATTCAAGACCCAATAATGGGTCCTGAAATCAATTTAGTGGGCTTGTTACCACTTTTTAAAAGATTGAAATAGAGGGGTGCCTTGTTGGCTCAGGCATTAAGCGTCTGCTTAAGCGTCTGCCTTCGGCTCAGGTCATGATTCCAGGGTCCTGGGATCGAGCCTGCATCGGGCTCCCTGCTCCCTGCTCCGCAGGAAGCCTACTTCTCCCTCTCCCACTCCCCCTGCTTATGTTCCCTCTCTCGCTGTGTCTCTCTCTGTCAAATAAATAAATAAAATCTTTAAAAAAAGATTGAAGTAGAATATAAAATATCAGTACATTGCGTATACTAATGAAGTTTTTAAAAACTTGTTTGCTGTATTGTTATTTATACTGGGCTTGTTATTTATACTGGAGTGTAAAATGCATTTTAATGTGGGTTCCAGTCAAGAAAGTTTGAAAGGGTAGATCAAATGTGCTACAGAAGAATCAAGAAGCTTTCTGAAGGGAAGTGGCTTTGAAGAATTAGAATTTTAACAAGTGGAAATAGGGCTAATAGGAAGAAGGGCATATTATGTAAAAAGAAATATAGAATTGGGGACCTAAGCATGGCACTAGGCATAAAAAAATTGAGTACTACTCAGCAACAAGGAGAGACTTAGGGTTCAGCTACAGAATTTTGTGTGGGGGTGGATATGGAGAGTTAAAACCTTTTGATTTTAATTTGTGTTAATAATTAATTGTATTCCCCTAATGGATTACTGATAGCTTATCAGCTTTGGTGGACTTTGGCAACTCTACCCTTCATCTGGTTGCAAACAAGTGAAATGCTGCCATAGGCCCTGTGGTGGTGTCTTGTCCTGCCTGCCCTCCTGTCTCTCTGAAAGGAGCCTGTCCCCCTGTGTGTAGTACTGACACCTTGCCTGGAAAAGTCATGGGATTGTTTTTGGACCTCAGGTTTAAGAAATTAACACCCCTGTGTAATATGCCTTTATGGGCTTAATACTTTTCAGAGCTGTATGTGTTAGAAGCATGCTTGTTTTGTTTAATCTCTGGGTGAGTTTCTCATTCCTTTCCCAGAACTTTAAGGAAAGGAAGGAGTGGTATACACTGGACCATTTCTGACAGTCCATTGGAGATGGGATTGAGTCCCAACGGATGACATAATGTCTGAAAAATACTGCCGAGCTTAACTAAGAAAGACAAATATAAAGGGTTATTACAAAGATGAAGGGGCTCTGAGGGGAATTCTGCAAGATACCATTACTTTGAAATCACTTGGAAAATGAGAGGAATATCACCCCACCCCTTACCCAACTGGAGCACTGTAATTGCAGTATGAGGATAACTGAACTGTAGAAAAACCCAGGGCCCAGCTAGTCTCTTCAAGAGTGGCATAAACACTCTGGCCTGCTCTGGCTTTGTTTCAATTCTTTGTTTCCCCCTCGCTACCCAGTACTTCGGAACAAGCTGCCGTTGAGCCCCGGATTCTTCCTGCTGCGTGCTCCAGGGATTGTCTGCTTTCCTTTTATCTTTAGCACTGCCAGCATGAGGCTTCCTCTCTCCAGAACTCTGCAGAGTGGGCTATGGTCCCCCTTCCCTGGGCAAATTCACAGACACCCTAAGTGCCAGTGAGGCATCAGTCATTGGGGTAAAATTGGGACATGGGTAATAACTGGCTACAGTTCTGCTACAAGACCTTTCCTTTGGGTACCCTAGACGCAGGTGGCAGCTGGTTTAGCTGTAGAGGAAATAATCGCGATGTCCAGCAGAATAGAACAATGGGAATTTAATGGGTGGCTTATTTTCTCAAGAAATTTGCATTTCCGAGGCCTGATATCCATCTCAATAGGACTATCCCACACCGGAAGAGATTCTTAGGACACGCCTCACCCCAAAATTAACATTCTCCCTGTTTGGGATTAAGAAATGTAGCTCCCGTAGAGAGCCTGATTATTTGGGGGGGTGCGATGCGACATAAAGTTTGAGTATAGCATGGTTTATTTGGAACTCGAACAGGATATTTTTGTTGTTTTAATTTTTGTTCTTTTGGCTGGTTGAAATGTGTAGAAGAAACATCGTCTATGGGTGCGTCCCCTCCTAGGGTACATTTCAGAATTGAGCTGGGGGTGAGAAGGTTTTTACATCAATCAAAAGTGTTAAAATATATACATACATATCGGGTGAGTAGCAGTCTTACTGCTAAGGGATGGAGGCCAGGTGTTAAGAAAGGTCTTTATGGGAGTTTCCAGGGGAAGGAGGAGTCTATGGGGCCTCAGTGAATGAAGAATGGAATTCGCGGAAGGGCTAGAAGACGAAGCTGGTCGGGCTGGGATCCCGGCGAGCTAGGTCTAAGCCTGGGGCGGCAAGGCGCCAGCGCCGGGCCGGGTCTAGCTGGCGGCCGGCCGGCTGACAGCTCGCGCACGTCGCTTTGCCGCCGCGGGGTTCCCACGTGGCAGGCCCTGGGGAGAGCAGGGTGGGGCGAGGGCGGGGGCGGGGGCGGGGCCAAGGGCCGGGGGTGGGCCCTGCCGCTGACGCGCTGGCTTATAGCGGGGCATGCGCAACGGTGGCGGGGACGGACGCAGGCTGTGGGGCTAGGGCACGCGGGCTTCCTCCGCGAACACACCGACTGAGGTACCGCTGCCGTCACCGCTGCGGGCCGCCCGAGGGCCTGGCTTGTGAGGTTGCGCGGAGCCCGGGTGGCGTCCGCCCGAGCTTCAGGTGAGGGCGGAGGGCGTACGTGCGTGCGGGACCGCGCAGTGCTGAGGAGTGGGGCATCGCGCGGAGAAGCGGCGCGCCTCCAAGTCTCGGGGTCACCGGGTGGGGGCGGGGGCCCGGCGGCGCCGAGGATCGTCAGCTCGGCTCCGGATTCCGAAGCCTCGGGCTAGACCAGGAAGGCGCCCCGGAGGACTCGCACATGGACCCGGACGCTGGATGGAGGGGACACCTGGCCGCGGTGCCACGATGGGGCTTACTTGGTGGCGAGGGAAGGGGTTCGCAGCCGCTCTCCTTTCGGCTGGAGATCGAGGGATGTGGGAGCCAGAGAAGAGTGTCCATAACGTAGATAGCCGCACTAAAAGCCCGAAAGGCTTCCTGGAGCCCATAGATAACGAGGACAGAAAAAGCAGAGAGTAGATGGGCAAATCTGGTGGGCAGCTCTTGGGGCAGCTCCGATGGGACACTGGTGTCCGGACTTTGCTTTCCGGGAACTCTCCCCCAGCCCATCCCACCCCGGCCGGATCGCCAACCAGCAAAGGGAAAATAACCCAAATCTTCCAGATGACTAGTAGCAAGAGCTGGAGAATGGCAAAGGAGGGACTATGCTAAACCCTGACCTGGCTTACCCCTTGGGCATGGTTTTTTAGCTATTTTTGGTCCTACTGACCAAGTTGGGCGATCTGGCTCAGGCTGCCCTCTCTTGGTGGGTTAGGGCAATGGGACAAAATAGCCGTCCAAGCAGTTTCACCATGTGATTCTGAGATTCAATTAAAGCCAAGAAAATTTTCTCAGCTCGGAGTTGTGGCTTCAGTTGTGAGGATCTAGTGTCTGCCAGGGTCGGGGTGTCCAATAGGACCGTGTGGGCATGATTTGATGAGGGCAGAATGCTCACCTGGGGCGTAAGGAACGGTGGGGGCAGGAGCCGCTTTGAACCTGACTTTTCTTCCTTGAGCCACCCCGGATTTGGTTTGGACTTTAGAATCACTCTTCCCTAGGAACCACAGGCACACGTGGTTAGGCTGCTGGGAAGTGGTGGTGATAACATGTACTGGGGACTGGCCTGGTTATCCTGGTCCCTGTCCCAGCTCTGCTCTTAACTTGCCCTGTGACCTTGGGAAGGGGTCAGTGCTAAAGTCAGAATAGATCTCTTATCTACAGCATCTGTGATTAATCCTTAACTCTTAAAACAAGAGCCATAAAAACTGAGAGGAACTTGATGATGAAGCAAGAGAAAGGATGTCCAGAATTGTGATTTTTAGAAGCTGTAATTAAAAACTACCTATTCCATTTCTTGTTGGAGGCCCAGAGGTGGGCTTTTCGTAAATTGTGCGGTAGCCAGGAGATAGACCAGTGGTACTCTTTCTACTTTTGGTTTGCAGTTGTGATTAAAGGGCATCAAACAATTAATGGCCTTGTCATTTAGGCAAGAAGAATAAGAACTGTAGGCTCAATGATTCTCCTAGTAGTCCTCTTCTCTCCAGTACGTCAATACACAGGGCCTGGTCTGTGTTCAGCTCTGCAGTGTCCACTGCCAGGTGCAAAGAGGGTATGAGGCCTGGCTCCTGCAGACTCTTGATGAGGAGAGAACATCCAGACACGAAGAATAAGGTAGCAACGCAAGAGAGGCCATGCTGTTGTGTTCAGTTAAGCTCAGAAAAGACAGCCCTCTACTAGACATGTTGTGTAATGTGGTGGGAGATTGTGGACTTTTGAGCCAGATCAATCTGTCCAAATCCTGACCCTATTACTCTCTAGCAGGGTGGTTTCCTAATCTCTGTGGGTCTGTTCTCCCTGCCGTGAAGCACGTTGTGATTGTTCCTGGAACATGGTAGAGGTCTCATCATCCTCATCATCTCTGTGGGATGGGGTGTATTATTTAGGGGTCCTAGAAACTGATACGTAGGTTGGGTTGAAGGAGTGGTATGAGTGCAGACTTAGGGTTGATTCTTCTCCTCCTTGGGAACATGGATACAATTTCCCTGCCTCTCTGAGTGGGCCGCTTTTTTGTGCCCTGCCAGGGATTGTCCCCCAGAATCACTGGGCATAGGGAAAAGAGGGGTCCCCCCACCTTTAGTTTTGGGAGCTATTCTGATTTCAGGTAATAGAAATACTCCTTTTCTGGATTGATAATAGGCTGGAAGGACTAACATTGTTGGGGTGGGGGGGCTGCAGGTATGTATCAGTCACTGCACTGGTTCTATTTTCAAACCCTTCCTACAGTCTTCCTTTTTCCTTACCTGCTCATATCCCACTCTATTCCAGGAGGAACCTGAATCCATGTCCAGTATTCACAGGATCTGGGATCTAAGTAGTAGTGCTGTGAATAGATTGTATATGTCTGAGAATTGGGACCCCCCTTCTCCCCACTGTGCTAAAATAATTCAACCTGTTTGCATGAAAAAAGTAATGCTTAGGCATTTTGCAGAACTACAGACAATAGGATATTGAACTGTGGGGATTTGGGGAATCTTTCAGTCTAGGCTCTTTGTTTTACAACTAAAGAAACTACATCTGGAGAGGTTAATTGGTCACATTAACCAAGTCACATTGCTTGCTAGTGACCGAGAGGCTCAATGGCGAAGACCAAAGAAAGGTTCTCTTTTTATTCCTAAGTGTGATGATGAAATTGCTAATTCTAGTCTTTTCCTTGAAAACATGTAGAGGAAGGAGCCAGTTATCCCCTATGCTTATTTAGGGGGAAAGAAGTTCCTGTGCTTGTGTGGGTGGAAGTTTCTTCTGCAGGAGTCTTCTACTTCTCTTTCCAGAATGCCTTGAGACATGTGAGGGTAGGGAGTGGATGTGGAAAGGTCTTGCTGCTGGGGCCCCAGCCAGGACTCACTAGATGTCTACAGTGGGACTTTTATGATCTCGAGGCTGGCAGGTTGGCAGAATGCCAGCAGATAAGGAGTTCAGAGTCTGCTGCCAGCCAGGGGCCTCATGCCCTCCCAGGGAGCTAGCAGGGCAGGCTTGCCACAAGGTCTCTGAGACCCAACTACCTTGTCCCCACCCTTACTGTGGTCATTGAGCCTCCCAGAGGCAGAATACCCAGTGGGCCCTCTGGGACCCCCACAAACGCAGGAGGGAGAGTGGCCACAGAATCAGCCTGGACAGAGCCTGGCACGCCCAGCTGTGGGAAACCGTATTCCCTGCCTTGGAAACTCAAGATCTGACTGCGTTTTCATGCTTCCTTACCACCTTCCTCCAGCATCTGGCTCAGGAGAGTGTTGGGGTTTGATGGAATGAAAAGGTGACGGTCCTGAATTTGTTACCATTGGATCCCTAGGGGCTCTTAGGCAAGGCACTCGGTGTTAGTGGTTAATAAAAAGTCAGCTTAAAGTAGGGAGTTTTAAAACAATCCATGTTTTAAACAATTCATTTTACTTTAAAAACATATGCATGTATTTTTTTACTCACCAAAACTATGATTTAGGGCTGAGGCTTTTTCTTTGGGTTTCTGGGTACCCTAATTAAACTTGCAAATTGTGTATAAAAATCATACCTATACATAGCACCTGTAATTTTCACATTTTATTATTTTTTTAAAGATTGTATTTATTTGTTTGAGAGACAGAGCGTGTGGGTGCATGGGCAGGGGCGAGGGAGAAGCAGGCTCCCCGCTGAGCAGGGAGCCAGCCCCGCATGGGACTCGATCCCAGGACCCTGAGATCATGACCTGAGCCGAAGGCAGATGCTTAACCAACTGAGCCACCCAGGCGCCCCCACATTTCCTTTTATTTTATTAGATTTTTTTCACCAAGCTCTATTCACATAGTTGAAAAATCAAAAGGTTAAAAAAACAATGTATACATTCACACCCACACTTGGTATTCAGTGAAACATCTTACCCCTGCCCCTCTTTTTTACAGATGGTTCAAGTTAGCACTTTAGACGTGTCGTTTAGCCCCTTGCTCTTTTCACCTAGCAACTGTACTGGATCTTTCCATATGGGTACAGAGAACATTTAGGTCATTCTTTTATTGTAGCCACACAATATTCAGGATATGGAAGTACAGTGATATTTTAACCAATGTACGTAAGTCATCTCTCTCTGTCCCCGAACTTGGGTTGTTTCCATTGTTTTGTTTATTATGTTATTACATACAATGCTGCAATGAATAACTTTGTACAAATGGTATTTCCTATGTGTTTAATTATGACTCTAGAAGAAATTCTCGGAAGTGGGATTGCTGGGTAAAAGGACATATACATCTGTTCATTAGTTTTTCTTAAAGAATTTAAAAGACTTATTTAAAAGAATTTAAAAGCCTATCAGTCCACATGTAGAATCCTACCCTTTTTTTTTAAGATTTTATTTGAGAGAGAGAGCACAAGCAGGGGGAGTGGCAGGGAGAGGAAGAAGCCCCAATGCGGGGCTGGGTCCCAGGACCCTGATACCATGACCTGAGCTGAAGTCAGATGCTTAACCAACTGAGCCATCCAGGTGCCCCTTTTCCCCCCTCATTTGTAACATGTCTTTCTAGATGAGCAGTTCTCAGACTTTTTGATCCTAAGGTACTTTAATATTATCTTTTTTTTTTTTTTTAAGATTTTATTTATTTATTTGATAGAGCACAAACAGTGGGAGCGGCAGAGGGAGAGGGAGAAGCAGGCTCATGGAGCAGGGAGCCCGATGCGGGGCTCAATCCCCATGGGATCATTACCTGAGCCGAAGGCAGACACTTAACAACTGAGCCACCCAGGCACCCCTAATATTGTCTTTTGTTTATGTGCCAAATCTTTTGATATTTGCTGTGTTAAAAATTAAAACAGATTTGGGGGCATCTGCGTGGCTCAGTCAGTTAAGCATCCGATTCTTGACTTCAGCTAGGGTCTTGATCTCAGGGTTTTGAGATCGAGCCCCGTGTTGGGCTCCAAGCTGAATGTGGAGCCTGCTTGGGATTCTCTCTCCCTCTCCCCCTACTCTCCCTCCCCCCAAATTAAAACATATTTAAAAATAATAAATATGAGGGCGCCTGGGTGGCTCAGTTGGTTAAGCGACTGCCTTCGGCTCAGGTCACGATCCTGGAGTCCCGGGATCGAGTCCCACATCGGGCTCCCTGCTCAGCAGGGGGTCTGCTTCTCCCTCTGACCCTCTTCCCTCTCGTGCTCTCTGTCTTTCATTCTCTCTCTCAAATAAATAAATAAAATCTTTAAAAAAAATAAAAATAAAAATAAATATGAGATCATTACATGTTAACATAAAAAGCATATATATTTATATTTTTTAAGATTTTATTTATTTGACAGAGATAGAGAGACAGCGAGAGGGAACACAAGCAGGGTGAGTGGGAGAGGGAGAAGCAGACTCCCTGCAGAGCAGAGAGCCTGACGCGGGGCTTGATCCCAGGACCCTGCGATCACGACCTGAGCCGAAAGCAGACGCCCAACAACTGAGCCACACAAGGGCCCCTAAAAAGCATATTTTTATGAAAATACCTGTTTTCCAAGATTAAAAAAAGCAGAGAACAGGATGGCATTGCTTTTACATCTTTGTAGATCTACAGGATTTCAAAATAACGATTTATTAGATGATGAGCTAGCAAAGACTGTAATAGGTATAATGTAAGTTTGCTGGTAAAGACTCAGTTGAAGTTTTTTTTTTTTTTTTTTAAGATTTTATTTATTTCTTTGAGAGATAGAGAACAAGTGGGGGAGCAGCAGAGGGAGAGGGAGAAGCAGGCTCCCTGCTGAGCAGGGAGCCCGATGTGGGACTTGGATCATGACCTGGGCTGAAGGCAGGTGCTCAATCCACTGAACCACCCAGGCGCCCTCAGTTGAAGTCTTGAGAACAAACTGAGTTAATCTCCGAACACACATATTTACATCCTAAACTTCTACCTTAGAAATCTTTACAAAGCTCAAGACTACTGTATTCACCACACTTCATGTAGCCTCTGAAAAATGAGAGTGAAAAGGCTTTTAACATCTTAATATTACAATGAAAATAGTTTTTAATTGATAGACCTCCTAAAACAGTCTCAGTGACCCCAGGTGTCCTCTAAGACCAGAATTTCAGAATTGCTGTTCTAGAGCACTTAATTTTCATAGAAACCAACCCTTTTTCTTTCTGCACCTGCATTTCGGTTACTGTTTAATTAAATTATAACCACAAAAACAAATAGAACTAGTATAAAGAGGTCTGGGCATAGGCACAGCAGACTTGCTAAATGTGACCTCTGCTGGTGACAGCAGAGAGGTGATTTGCTGGAGGATGTCCTGAGGTGGGGACCAAGCCAGTGGAGCTCAGCTGAGAGCTTCTGCCCAGTGAAGACAGGCAAACCTGGTCTCTGGGCTGAAGATGCACTGAGGACATGTGGAAGGTTACGTGCTATCTTGTGGGTTCACTTAGCGGCAGTTGAGTGAAGCGGGTGAGATACTTAAGCAGGCTGGAAGAAGGTGAAGTGCTTAGGGCAGGAGTGGTCTGGGAAGGCTTCCTGGAGGTGGAATTAAGCCAAACTTTGAAAGCTATGAAGAAAGGAAAGCGGGAAGAGGAGTCCTGGTGAGGAAGCACAAGGATGGATGATCCTTGGGCAGGGATGATCAGCATAGGCTAGAGGCTGATAGCTGATACAGGGAAGGGCAGGTGACAGGCATGCCTGGAAATTTAGGTTGGACCCAGAGGTTTTGAAGAGCTCTGGGGCCTAAGGTACTGATACTCTGAGAACCCTTAGCTGTTTCCATGTCAAAGACTTAACTGTTCTGTTTCAGCAGCCCTCTGTCTTGGGGTCCAGCTTGCTCTTATCTAGAACAACTCTGTGGCCCCAAATCTAGATCCTTTGCACCAGTCCGCTTAAACTGCTACCTCCTCCTGCCCCCTCTTAACCCTCAGAGGCAGGGAACACCTTTCTATCCCATCTTAACACCGCCCTCTCTACCTTAAAAGCCTTTTCCAGGAACTTCGTGATTAATTCTATTCCACAGCATCCCCAAGCAACTGTTTGGTATTTTTGAAAATTTTATTTATTTATTTTTAATCTTTTAATTTTAAAGATTTTATTTACTCATTTGAGGGAGAGACACACAGAGACAGCACAAGCAGGGGGAGGGGCAGAGGGAGAGGGAGAAGCAGACTCCCCAGCTGAGCAGGGAGCCTGATGCGGGGCTTGATCCCAGGACCCCCCAGGACCCAGAGATCATGACCCAAGCCGAAGGCAGCCGCTCAACTGACTGAGCAGCCCAGGTGCCCCTGAAGAGTTTATTTTTTTCTGATTATCAAAAGTATTGCATACTGGGCGCCTGGGTGGCTCAGATGGTTAAGCGTCTGCCTTCAGCTCAGGTCATGATCCCAGGGTCCTGGGATCGAGCCCCACATCAGGCTCCCGGCTCAGTGGGGAGCCTGCTTCTCCCTCTCCCTCTGCTTCTCTCCCTGCTCATGCTCTCTCTCTCTGTGTCTCAAATGA
The DNA here is from genome assembly GCF_002201575.2 of Neomonachus schauinslandi. Lineage (NCBI taxonomy): Eukaryota > Metazoa > Chordata > Mammalia > Carnivora > Phocidae > Neomonachus > Neomonachus schauinslandi. Next base: position 43,894,259 of record NC_058404.1, read on the forward strand.
ATAAATAAAATCTTTAAAAAAAAAAAAAAAAGTAATGCATACTTACTGTAAAGAAGAGAATAACGAAGTATTGGAGAAAAAGACTGTAATCCTGTGGCCCTGTTCACAAATTGCCTATTTCCTCGTAATTATTTTTCATGATACAATTGGGTATTTATTCCCCCTTACGCTGGCATCAAAATTTCTCCTGAAGCATTTTTTTTTTTTTAAGATTTTATTTATTTGACAGAGAGAGACACAGCGAGAGAGGGAACACAAGCAAGGGGAGTGGGAGAGGGAGAAGCAGGCTTCCCGCTGAGCACGGAGCCCGATGCGGGGCTCGATCCCAGGAACCTGGGATCATGACCTGAGCTGACGGCAGACGCTTAATGACTGAGCCACCCAGGCGCCCCTCTCCTGAAGCATTTAGTCTGCCTTATGGCTCCATAATAACTTAGGCAGCCATTTCCTTTTAAACTTTTCATTTTGAACTAATTTTAGACTTAAGGAAAAGTTGCAAAAAAATAAAGCAGAGTTCCATCATATCCCTCACCCTGTAGCACAATTATCAAAAACAGGAAATCAACATTGGCAAATATTATTAACTAAACTGCAGGCCTTCTTGAAATTTGACCAGTATTTTCGCTAATGCCGTTTTTCTGTTCCAGGATCCCACGTTGCAGGGATCTCTAGTTTCTAACAGTTCCTCTGTCTTTCCTTCTTACAATGGGGTTGTGCATTTTGGGCGAGAATATCAAAAAAATCATGTTGCATCCTTTTCAGAGCATCCTATCAAGGCATTCATGATGTCAATATGTCTTATTACTGGTGGTGTTTTCTTGGATCATTTGGTCCAACTGGTGTCTGCTAGACTTCCACAGTGGAAAAATTACTCTTTCTCCCATGGTGAATCCTTTTATGCCTCAAATCCCTTTTGCCAGGAAGAGCCTGTCTCTTTCAAGGGCTCACCTG